>NW_028256021.1:0-92000 GCF_971803275.1 Cyanistes caeruleus | reverse complement strand
CACCTGCCAAAGCCTGCCTGCTTCAGGCCGCGTACCAACCTGGAGAGACCTCCTGCGGGAAGAAGAGCTGCCCCAACACGGTGTCACGCTCGTTCTCGAAGGGCAGGAACCCGCACACCATCTCCAACAGCAGCACGCCCAGGGACCAGATGGTCACCCCATCGCCGTGGTAGCAGCGCAGGCCGATCCACTCGGGCGGGCAGTACGTGCATGTTCTTAGGGGAGACGGGTGGCACTGCTCAGGCGCAGGCTGCTGCCTTCCAGAGCCTGGCGCCAGCCTCCTGCCAGAGGCAGGGGCTGCAGCCGTGGCCACAACTTCCCCCCAAGGCCTGCCTGCCTCCCCCTGACAATGGGCCAAAGCCAAGAAACCATTCTGCAAGGCTGAGAACGCCAGAGGAGCAGCCCAAGGCCTTGCGGGCCTGCCAAGCCGAGGAGCCGGGGCCCGGCTTTTGCAGCCCCTTTCTGTCAGCAGGGCCGGCAGCCGGCTCCTGGGGCACAGCACCTGCCCCGTGCCACAGGGCAGCCGGCAGCCGGCTGAATGCCGCACCCCACGGACCAGGAGGGAATGGGGCCATGCAGTGCCTGGCACTGGGAGCAGGGCCCGCGCTCTGGGCTCACCGGCAAACTGTGTGAAGGCCCGCTCCTGCAAGAAGATGCCGCAACCAAAGTTGATCAGCTTCAGATCGCCAGTCTCCAGGTTGACGAGGAGGTTCTCTGGCTTGATGTCCCGGTGCAGGACACCGCAGGTGGTGCAGTGCCACACGGCCTCCAGCACCTGCCAGAAAAGCCAGCGCGCTGCCTCCTCGCTCAGGAACTCTTGCTCCAGCAGGATGCGCAAGAGATCCCAAGATTGCTCTGGACGCTCCATCACCAGCACAAAGCTGTCAGGCAGCTGGAGCCAGTCGAGGAACTGGATGATTCTGCGGCAGCCAAAGCCCACCTTCTCCATCAGCACGATCTCCAGTGGAACCACAGGTGCCATCGGGCTGTGAGGAGGAGACAATGCCTCCATCACAGGGCCTGATGCTCCCAGGAACCCCCCGAGTGTCCGCATGTGCAGCAGCCCCAGCCAGCGCCAGCCACCTTGCTCTGACCTGCTTCTAGGCTGCTCTCAGAAGCCCTGGCCTGGCCTGGGAATGCCCCTCCAGAGCCCCATGGGAGCCTCAGACAGCTCCTCAGGTCTCACCTGCCGGTACAGAAGCCTTGTTGGTATTTGGTGGCTGTATGGGAGCAGCTTCCTGGAGATGGAGGAAACTCCCTGGTCCCCCGGGAATCTTTTCATCCACCAGGCACAGGTTGTTGCCAGCTGGCACGTCCAGCACCGTCACCTGGGAGCTGTGGTCCGGCAGCTGCTGGCTCCAGGACACTTGCTGCTCCTCCCCCTGCTCCTGAGACGGCTCCCCTGGATCGGGCTGGGCTTCCACTTGGACCTGTGGGCTTTCCCTGGCCATGTCAGTGCTCAGGGATGCGCCCATGTTGTTGAAGTCCAAGGGTCCAAGGAAGCTGGGAGACCTGTCCCTGGGCTCTGCACCTTCTGCAGGCTGACAGGTCTGGCTGAGCCTCTCTGAGGGATGGAGGCTGTCAGAGATAGCGGAGGCTCCTGGCACCATGGACGTTCTCTGACCGCCAGAGCTTCTTGCACAGACGGCGGGTCTTCTCTGCTGTGCCATCCTTGCAAGGCTTGAGGCTCTCCCAAGGATGGCCAGTCTTGCTGAGAGCAGCCTCCTGAAGGGATGGTGGCTTCTGGAGAAGCTGGGAGAGCCACAGCAGGGCAGGTGGCCTCACCTCATCAGCTTCTCCAGTTCTTTCCACAACGCCAGCCACATCCCAAAGAAGAGCGGCACAGATGTCCCATTGCGTGCCCAGTGCCGGATCATCACTTCCTGCAGCTCTTGGGCCACTGCCATGCAGGGACCGCAGCTGCAGGAGCTCTCCAGAGGGCTTGCGGGAGCACCTGGCCGCTGGTGAGGGGTGGCCCGAAGCCTGGAGAACCTGGGAGCTGCAGGGGCTGCTCGGTTCCTCCATGGGCCTCTGGGCCTAACCCTGGGGCGCTTCCTCGTCTGCCGCCTCCGTGGTTGCCAGTGGCCACCGGCCCAGCAGACAGCCACAGCGGCCAGCAGCAGGACAAGGGCAGGCATCAGGACGCCACCGTCACCCATGGCTACGGCACGTCCCATGGCGACTGCACTGGCAGATGCGGGGGCTGGCCTGGTTTATATAGGGCTGGCACGGTGATGTCACAGTGCTGTGGCCAGGACAGCTGTGTGACATCACGGCCCTGCATCACCCCAGCGCTCAGCCCCTTTGTGACATCACGGCCCCACCCAATTCAGGGATCACAGCCCTGGCTCATCCCTGAAGATGAACATGGCCTGGAAAAGCCTGGAAATCAGAACCGGAGCTCAGCCCCTTGCAATGAATCCTCCCCTGGAGCAAGTGGCAGCACATCAGGAAGAGTGCTGCTACCACCTGTGTCAAGCCCCGGCTCCGAGGACTCTGCAGTGGCACCAACTTCAAACAACCACTACCCTGTGCCAGAGAAGATCCCCCAGAGACAAAGGGAGGAGAAGTTCCTCTGTCTCTGGGGAGCTCTCCTGAAATGGCTGGCGAGGACTGCAAGAGTTTTCTCATAGCAGCTCACCAACTTCTGCAGAGCCTCTGCTCTAAATAAATCAGGATTTTCCAAAGAGCGCTCATGCTTGTCCCACTGCTCTGGTTTTGACTGCCATGGGCTTCCTCTCTTCCCAAGAGCTGGCATGTGCTGGGTTTGGATTCAAGATGGGAATGCTGTGATTCAGTCTGGGGTGGTTTGGTTTCTGCTGAGCAGGGCTTGCCCTCTTCAAGGACTTTGCAGTGTCCCTTGGTACAATGCGTGTTTTCCTCTGGGAAGGGAGGGGTGAGTGTTGAAGACAGAGGCAATAAATGCATTAGAAAACCTGCACTGTGTCTGTGTCCATGTTTGTCAGGTGACCATCCACATCCTGGAAGGGGATGATGTAATTTCTATTTTTTAATTTTTTTTTATTAATGGATTTAACAAGTCAATTTTTATTGTGCCTCACATTTTTGGCCACCTTCATCTCCAGCTGAGCTTTCAGTGCACCAAATTTCTTGCTGCAGTGGCAAGAAGCATCTCTGTACTCTTCTCCTGACCTTCATTCCTTGTCCTCTACCCATCCCATCCCTCCCCAGGGAGCAGGGACCTTCCTGGGGCAGATCCAGGAGGATATCCAGGACCATCCCTGCCTGGGACGGGTGCCAAGGAGATCCAGGAGGGTTCAGTGTCCAGCTCTAAGTCCTGGGACACCCTGTGCCGTGCTCCCAACAGCCCTGATTTTCAGGAAGGAGCCACAGCAGCCTCCTGGCCATCCATGGATTTTTCTTCCAGGAATTCGCTGTGGAGCTTGTTTCTGTTTTCCTGAGCTTTCTGAGCTCCTGTCAACATGGCATGGAGCTGGAAGAGGTGGAGAGGAGAAACGTCGGTAATGGGAAGACAGAGGGAAATTGCTGGGAAAAGGAAGACACACACCCCTAACGGTGGCTGCAGAAAGCTCCACACACTCCAGCCTGCCCCAAAACCAGGGAAGCCCTGGCTAAAATCCAAGGAAAACACTGCTGAGGATCCAAGGAATCCAAGCCATGATCTGTGTGGAGAGTGTCCCTGACAGGAGGAACGTGAATGGAACCGAGCGAGGCTGGGGCAGGAGGGTCAGAGCGAGCAGAGAAGGGGGGCCCATCAACATCCTAATTTACTGCTCCAGAGAAAGAAAAATTCCCAGCTTTAATTCCAAGGAGGATAATTTAATATCTCCTTGGCATCTGCAGATCTATGACCTGAATCCAGTCATGAGTTTCCTTCAGGTCTCCACCCTCGGGACCAGTTAAACAGATAGTGGGGTTAAACTCTTTCCCACTTGTTAAATCTGGATCCTCCCATTCCATGAGAGACTTTTAATTGTGCCCCTCACAGAATCCTTCTGGAGCAGAAATCCCAGTGTGAAATGAACGGGGACAGGGAGTGTTGGGTGAAGAACAGACTAATGTGATATGGGAATGTGTCTTGCTGGGGATCCAAGCCAGCCGAATTTCACCCAGAAAAAAAAGAGGGATTAAGTTCAAGCCTTGGGAAGCATTTGATTAAGATGTGGCAAAGAGAAAGGGCTTATGGCAGTTAGTATGTTAATCGACTCACCCCTTATAAGGTTATGTTTCTAGAATGTTCCTGGTTCTCTCCCCTGATTGGTTGTTATTTGTTGCAGTATTTTGCATATTTCTAACCCCAGTTTGTGGTTGGACCCATGCCCTCAGACTCTGCCCTCAGACCTACCCTGTATATTTAGTAGTATATTTAGTAGTCCTGGTCTTTGCAGTTTGTCCCTATACTGCGCACGGTTTATGGGCGTTGTCCTTATTTTATTTCTCATTAAAGTGTTAATTTTAGGTGGACACAAACTCCATCATACCCTTTCATTTTATTTGCACCTCAATTCCCTGAAGTCAGAGAAACCTAAAGTTTTAAAGGTACTGGTTTTCAATAGGATAACATCCATTTAAATCCCAGTAAGAGGCACAGAGCTGGATTTGAATCCAAGTTCGGATTCAGCATGGGAATGTAGTGGACAGCACACCGATGGTTTCCATGTTGCTGAGCAGGGCTTGTCCTGTCCATGGACTTTGCAATCCCCAACTGGACAATCCATGTCACATGCTCTGCCAGCAAGGAGGTGACACCATCACCATTCCCCTCCTCATCACCGTGTCCTATTTAGACAGGAATCTTCTTTCTCCTCTGCTCCAGAGGGTGCTCGAGTGCCCACAGGGAGCCCCTTCCTGGCTCCCGTGGAACTGGTGAGGGCTGGGGTGACGCAGGGCCGTGATGTCACAAAGGGGTTAAGCTCTGGTGTGATGCAGGGCCGTGATGTCACACAGCTGTCCTGGCCACAGCACTGTGACATCACCACGCCAGCCCTATATAAACCGGGCCAGCCCCTGCAGCTGCCAGTGCAGTCGCCATGGGACGTGCCGTAGCCATGGGTGACGGTGGCGTCCTGATGCCTGCCCTTGTCCTGCTGCTGGCCGCTGTGGCTGTCTGCTGGGCCGGTGGCCACTGGCAACCATGGAGGCGGCAGACGAGGAAGCGCCCCAGGGTTAGGCCCTGAGGCCCATGGAGGAACCGAGCAGCCCCTGAGGCTCCCAGGTTCTCCAGGCCTCGGGCCACCCCTCGCCGGCGGCCAGGTGCTCCTGCAAGCCCTCTGGAGAGCTCCTGCAGCTGCAGTCCCTGCATGGCAGTGGCCCAAGAGCTGGAGGAAGTGATGATCCGGCACTGGGCACGCAATGGGACATCTGTGCCGCTCTTCTTTGGGATGTGGCTGGCGTTGTGGAAAGAACTGGAGAAGCTGATAAGGTGAGGCCACCTGCCCTGCTGTGGCTCGCCCAGCTTCTCCAGAAGCCACCATCCCTTCAGGAGGCTGCTCTCAGCAAGACTGGCCATCCTTGGGAGAGCCTCAAGCCTTGCAAGGATGGCACAGCAGAGAAGACCCGCCATCCGTGCAAGAAGCTCAGGCGGTCAGAGAACGTCCATGGTGCCAGAAGCCTCCACTATCTCTGACAGCCTCTATCCCTCAGAGAGGCCGTATGGCACTGCACGGCTTGTGGCGTCCTGCACAGGGACATCAAGCCAGAGAACCTCCTCGTCAACCCAGACACTGGCGAGCTGAAGCTGATCGACTTCGGTTGCGGCACCTTCCTCCAGGAGTGGGCCTTTGCACAGTTTGCCGGTGAGCCCAGAGCGCGGGCCCTGCTCCCAGTGCCAGGCACTGCACAGCCCCATTCCCTCCTGGGCCGTGGGGTGCGGCATTCAGCCGGCTGCCGGCTGTCCTGGGGCACGGGGCAGGTGCTGTGCCCCAGGAGCCGGCTGCCGGCCCTGCCGACAGCAAGGGGCTGCAAAAGCCGGGCCCCGGCTCCTCGGCTTGGCAGGCCCACAAGGCCTTGGGCTGCTCCGCTGGCGTTCTCAGCCTTGCAGAATGGATTCTTGGCTTTGGCCCATTGTCAGGGGGAGGCAGGCACGCCTTGGGGGGAAGTTGTGGCCACAGCTGCAGTCCCTGCCTCTGGCAGGAGGCTGGTGCCAGGCTCTGGAAGGCAGCAGCCTGCGCCTGAGCAGCGCCGCCTGTCTCCCCTAGGAACATGCACGTACTGCCCGCCCGAGTGGATCGGCCTGTGCTGCTACCACGGCGATGGAGCGACCATCTGGTCCCTGGGCGTGCTGCTATTTGAGATGGTGTGCGGGTTCCTGCCCTTTGAGAACGAGCGTGACACCGTGTTGGGGCAGCTCTTCTTCCCGCAGGAGGTCTCTCCAGGTTGGTACGCGGCCTGAAGCAGGCAGGCTTTGGCAGGTGGCACCGCGCAGCCCAGCCCGGCCCTCCCACAGCTGCGCGGGACGTCCATGTGCCCTCAAGGGCCGGCTGCAGCAGGTGGCCCGTGGCAGGCTGGGTGTGGCACGCTTGGCTGAAGGAGGGGACACTTGTCCTGCCGTGCCGCTCTCCCGCCAAGGGCAGCTCCCAGCACACGCAGCGTGGCCCGGCTTCTGCAGGCGCCGGGAGCAGCTGGGCAGGAGCCTTCTGCAAGTGAGCGCCGCTTTCTGCCTTCTCTCCCCAGAGTGCCAACATCTGATCCGCTGCTGTTTGTCCAAGCACCCCATGGACCGGCCAGTGCTGGAGCAGATCTTCTACCACCCTTGGGTGTTGGGCGGGCATTTCTGATGCCTTGGCGCAGACTCTGCAGCACCCAGTTCCCGTGTCCCACGCAGGACTGAGGGCCCAGGAAATAAAACAACCCAAAACCCACGGCGGGCTGGCGAGTCTGGTCCTTGTTAGCAACTTCAGCTAAGGGAACCTCTCGGCAAAAGGGGTAACCAGAGTGTTCTCTTCAGCCTTTGACAAGATTTTGGTGCCTTTCCTCCAGGTTGTCCCTCAAAATCAGAGGGGGGTAGACCCTGCACCAGTTCCCCCAAATCGGTGGGAGACAGAGACTACTCCCAGGCCCCTCAAAACTGGAGGAGGATGGAGGCGATCCCCAGGCCCCCCAAACTGAAGGGAGATAAATACCTGGCAACCCAAAATAAGAGATGGATGGAGCCCAGAGCATCCCCCAAGTCAGAGGGGGAAGGGGAGACTGCCAGCCCCCCCAAAGAGGAGGGGAATTGTGCCTGTGCCAGCCCCACAAATTGCAAGGGGACAGAGAACACCCCTGGCCTGGCAAAGGGCAAAGAGCAGCCGGGGGCTGCCGGGATGGTGACAACACTGGCACCCTCCAAATCAGAGTGGGACAAAGAGCCCACACAGGCTTCCCAGAAGCAGAAAGGGGGCAGCAAATATCCCCTGTCCCCCTAAGTCGGAGGGGCACAGACACAAAAGGCCCCACAAAAAGAGCATGAGGAACCAAGAGCACTGCTGGCCCCACAGAGATAAGGAGGATGGAGAAACTTCCCATCTGTCTTTGTTTTGGAAACAGGTGTCTGCTAGGGAGGGCAGGGGCCTCCCCTGCTATGAAAATGTAGACCCCCTCCCTTTGAATTATTATAATTCTGAAATCAAGGGGCTTTCAGACAGAGATCTGGGGATAGGAATAACAGTTCTTTATTAGTATTTATAACCAGGCAAACAAACAACAATAACTTCAGCATTAGCAAGAAAACAGAACCAGGGGCCCTGTTACAGCTTTCTCGGCTGAGATGGGATGGAGGGGAGGCTTTGTTTCACAAACCCCCTCGGGCGGGCAGTCCCGGTGCTCCTGCAGGGCTCTGAGGAACACTCAGCTGGAACAGCAGGGATGAGCTGAGATCCTGGGCCGGTGGCTGAGGTGGATCAGCAGCTCCGCGGCGGTGCCTGGCACTGCCACACGTCCCGGTAGGACAGGGGGTGCGAGGCCACCAACAAAGAGGGGAGAAGGAGAAGAAGCAGCAGCTCCGTCTGGGTGATGGCGAAATTCCCTTTCTCCCCACCGTAGCAGCTCTGCACCCAACGTGTCCTTCTCTGAAGCTGAAGAAAGCCCCCAAACTGTCCCCACCCTCCTTTTTCCTGCCCCCTTCCCCCCCCGCCAGGCCCAGCCAAACTCTTTGTCTTTTGTCAAGCACCCACCAAGTACCCACAGTTAGTTTTTCCCCACAACTAATGGGTAAAAATTCCATGGGCAAGCCAGAACTAAAAAAAAAAAGAGACACCTAACCCCCAACAGTGTGTCTTAATCCCTCTTAGAGTAAATATTATCAATTAAATGCAACTTCATGTTTAATTGCAGAAGTGGAAAAAATGTTCCAGAATTCTAAAACTACTTTGAAAAATATGTTATTAATATGGCAAAAGGGAAGAAACATTTGGGGATTACTTCCTACTAAAAATAATTCTAAATATTTCAAAAATATTCTAATTTTTAAAAATAAAAAATAAAGATAACAAGGTGGGTTCCCCAAGCCCGGCTGCTGCCTGCCCAGCCAAGGCTGTGGCCAGCCAAGCAGCTGTGCCAGTGCTGGTGGTACCAGCCAGACCCCAGAGCAGAAGCCCAAAGGTGTTGCTCAAGCTCTGCCTTGGCAGGAGGGTCCTGCCTTCAGTCCTGGCCAGACACCAGGGCCAGCACTTTCAGGGACAGAGGGTCCTGTTCGGGGTGGTGGCCGCACAGCAATAAGCTGATAATGCAGCTTTGGCAAGGAAAACAGACACTGGCTTGGAGACTCAGGAAGAGAGGTGCAGCTCTCCCTGACTGAGTGTAGTGATTAACATTCACACTGATATAAATGCATATCATATTATTGGCTTTTCTCAAATATTAAAAGGAATCTTATATGTATAAGATTAGAAAATTTTTTTGTATTAATATGGTTTCCTTTATTTCTGTTATTGATGAAACCTAGAAGTAGTGGTATAATACACATATGTTAAGCTTTGGCATAGTATTAAAGCAAAAACTACTTTAGTTTGTATAACCCAAAGACTGCAAAAGATAGCTGGAGATGCCCCCTACATTCAGAAACTATCTTATCCAGATGAAGACAACAGTGACCAGAACTCTGGGGGAGGAATTTATTGCATTTCTGTTATCAGGAAATGTAAATCTCATTGGTGCCAAGAAGATTGATCTATTGGGAAGGGGGCAAGAGAAAACTAAACAGAAGAACACCAAAGATCCTAAGAAGAATGTATGAATATGCATGAGAATTTATGGATATGTAGGATTCTGTTTTTAAGGGACAATCCTTTGTTAGTTAGGTGTGCTCTCTTGGCTGAATGCAGAGACACCTGGCTGTATCTCTGTACTTTATTTTTAGATCCGAATTATCTTTTCATTAAACCTTTAAATTCTATAAGAAAAATACGTGAACCTCGTTTTTCACAACACTGAGCTGTTTGGCCGGACATCTGGAGGTGCAGAGGCACTCCTGTAGAGAAAGAAAGTGGCTGAGGCCCCCAGCTGCTGCTGGCACACAGAGACCCTCCTGCACAGCAGGGCCCAGAGCTGCCAAGGCTCCCCAGCACGGCTGGAGCTGCTGGCACAGCTTGGCCCAGCTGGACAGCTGCCCCTCAAGGCCCTGGAGAGCAGGGGATGGCTCTGGGCAGGGTCCCTGGCCAGGAGCGGGCCCCAGAGCACCTCTGCCTGTCAAGGGCAATCTCGTCCCCGCTCTTTCTCCTGCCCACCTTGCTTTGCCTCTGCCCGCTGCTCCTGGGGCTGCTCTTGGCCAGGCAGCCTCAGTGGCAGCCAGCACTGGCTGCAGCCCCAGCGGGCTCCCCAGGACAAGGCCCAGCAATTAAGAGGCCAATGGAAGCCCTGGGCAGCAGCAGAACTCTCAGCAGAGTGTTTTGGGCAACCAAGGACTATCCACAAGTCCACAGCAGCTTCACTGGGAATGTTTCTTTTCTACAACAGACTTTCAAAAGAAGCTGTTTGAGGGAAAAATGAACGAAACACTCACCGTTTTGTCTTCCAGACATACCAGATTCCAACACAGCATAAAATGAAGACAAGCACCAAACAAAGCAGGCCTGCCATTAATTCTAGCCAACAGCGTGTTCCCTGACAGAAACCTCTTCCGATGCCCTTCTGGGAATTGGGAACACGTGTTGTGCCAGCTGCATCTGTGGGAGCAATGGGCAGCGTGAGGCCTGTGCTGTGCTCCACTGCTGAGCTGCAGCACGGTGGGTATGTCCAGGATATTCCCTGTTTCCCCCAGAGCTGGGGCCTGCAGGCACCTTGCCAGCCCTTGGCACAGGCTGTGCCACACAATAAAACCCAGAAAGCTGAGAGGGGGACCTAGGGACAGCACAGCTGCTTGGGCAGTGACTCCTTCCAGGGACACGGGCCAAACCCATCCCTGAGCAGCCACTGCCACCCCTGACCCTCCCTGCTCCATGACAGCTCCCCCAGCCCAAGGGGACAGAGCCAGGCCCTGTCAGGGGCCAGTGCAGCCCCTGCCCAGTTGGGAGCCAGGGCTGGCTGTGGCCCTGGGCTCACAGCAGGGCTCCCACTCGGGGCTGCTCCTGTGCCTTGGGCCTCTGGATGCTTAGGGCCAACTCTGGGAGCAGCTGCAGTGGGATGGACACTGGTGCACGAGTCCCATTTCCCAGGGGCTGGGAATGAGCTCCAGAGGCCTGGAAGCCGAGGCACCTCCAGCTTTGGCTGCTGCCAGGCTCTGCAAGGAGAGGCCCTGTGGGAAGAGCTGCTGGCACACAGCCCCACCGAGGGCTGAGCCCAGCACAGCAATTACCTCCTGTGCCTGGGCCCATGCCTGCAATTGCCTCCCTTCCTTCAGGAAATGCCGCCTTCCATAGAGCCTCTCTGTCCATCCCTTGAGAAAGGAAGAGGCACAGCTGGATCAGATGGAACCATCACATAGCAGGGAAGTGGCCTCTTCAGGAGACAGTGCATGTCAAAGACATGGAAGAGGATCAGGAAAAGGCCCAGGCTCTCTCTTGTCCAAACCACCACCTCTCCTGATCTGCTCAGAGACCAGGAAGTTGCAGAGGATCTCAAGGTGTGCATGGCCCATGGTGCAGTTTGGGCAGCCTGCCTGCTGATGCCAAATGCCTTCCTGCAGAGGCTGGGCAGAAACTGCATCCAGGCCAGGCTGGGAAACAGCCCCGCAGGGCTTGAAAGCAGCAGCGGGGCAGCGAGGCTGCCATGGATCCCTTCCCATGGTGCAGGGCATGGCATGTCCAGAAAAAAACCCTGACTGCTGCATCTCAGGAAAAGCTGAGGGAAATGCACCCACCACGCCCTTTGAGCAGTTCCTTCTCTATTTCTTTCAGGATATGGTGTGACTCAAGTGGTTCTTTCTGTCCTGTGGCTCTGTTCTTCCCTCTCGGAGGACCTTAACAAAAAATAGTTCCATTTCTCAGGAATGGATCCCAGAAAAGCAATGCTCAGCCTGTGGGTACGGCAGGGACACACCACTCACCCCTGCGATGGGAGCCGGGCTTGCGGGCAGTGATCAGCAAAGGAGCTGGGAAAGTCCTCCCTGCAGACACACCTGTAACTCAACAGCCACAGAAGCTTCTGTCACCTGGTTCCTACCAGGTTGTCAATGATTATTCCTCGATGGGACACTGAGAACATACCTGCAGGAAGCTCCAAGGGCTTCAAAACTTTATCCAGCCATTCTAATGGAGAATCCTTTCTGGGAACCTCATCTGGAAGGGAGCACAGATCAGAACCATTCCATGGTGTGCTGGGATCCCCTTCTGCCTTAGGGAACTGGGCACTGCCAGGGGGTTGGGTAAGACCATGGGAGCCAGATGTCAGTGGACATGGAGGAAGCTGTAGAGGGGCCTGAAATGCTCTGGGCTGGCTCCTGGTCACTCTCAACACTCTTTCCATGCTCTGTGCAACATCCCTGAAGGGTGGGCGCTCCCCAGCAGCAGAGATGGCAGCTCAAGCCTCAGCAGGGCTCAGGCCCAGAGACACAGCAATTACCTCCTGTGCCTGTGCCTGGCATGGCCTCCCTTCCTGCAGCAGAGGCTGCCCATGAGCCACTGCTTCCTCTGGGAAACGCTGCCTTCAGCACAGCCTCTCCATCCACTTCTGCAGAAAGGGACAGCTGGATCAGATGGCAGCATTCCCCACTGGGCGAGGTGGCATCTTCAGGAGGCAATGCTTGCCAAAGACTTGGTTAAGGACCAGGATATCATATAAACTTTTGGGATTGGCCAGGGCCCTCCCTTCTCCAAACCAACACCATTTCTGATCTACCCAGAGACCAGGGAATCCTACAAGACCTCAGGGTGGGCATGGTCCGTGCTGCAGTTTGGGCTCCCTGTCAGCTGATGCCAAATGCCTTCCTGCAGAGGCTGGGGAGAAGCTGCAGCCAGGCCAGGCTGGGAAACAGCCCTGCAGGGCATGAAAGCAGCAGCAGGGCAGCAAGGCTGCCATGGATCCCTTCCCGCTGTGTTGGGCACTGCGTGTGCAGATGTGCAGAGAAAGTCCCCAGCTGCTGAGTCTCAGGAGAAGGCTGAGGGACATGGACCCACCTTGTCCTTCCTGCAGAATTTTCTTCAGCATTTGCCTCATGGGTTTGGATGGCTCATGGGGTTTCATAACTCCTGTAGCTTTGGTATTTCCTCTTGAAGGACCTTAGAGGAAAATAATTCCATTTCCCAGGAATGGATCCCAGAATGCCAATGCTCAGCCTGTGGGGTCAGCAGGGACACACCACTCACCCCTGTGATGGGAGCCAGGCTTGTGTGCAGCAACCAACCCAGGAGCTGGGAGAGTCCTCCCTGCAGACACACCTGTAACTCAACAGCCACAGAAGCTTCTGTCATCTCTTCTGATCTGAACAGGCAGCACTGAGCCTCAGGAGTGGTGAGAGGATCACACAGGGCGAGGGCACACATGTGCATGGCTCTGTCCTGGCACCTGCAGCGATGCTCTCCTGGCCAAGCCTTGGGCTCTGAGCTGGCAGCTCTCCCAGGGGGAAAGGCCTTCACCTACCCTCACCATCTTCCAGAGCCTCAGTCCTGGGTGTGGGTTGGGAAGCCAGATCACCTTCAGCAAGAGGCTTGGCTGAAAAAAGAGGTAGGACAGAACAGCTCCCGTGGCTCTGTAGGAGACCCTCAGGCTCCCTGGGGCTGGCAAAGGAGCCATGCAAGGCACAGCCCCGGGACACAGCCCTGGGCCCGGCCCCTTCCC
The DNA here is from genome assembly GCF_971803275.1 of Cyanistes caeruleus. NCBI lineage: Eukaryota > Metazoa > Chordata > Aves > Passeriformes > Paridae > Cyanistes > Cyanistes caeruleus. Next base: position 78,827 of record NW_028256021.1, on the reverse strand, counting down.
TCTCTGCTCCTCTCCGTGGCTGCACAGAGCACATGGAAGGAGACACTGGCATTGCACACGGGAAGAGATTGGCAGCTAAATGCTCCTTCTTCCCACTGGTAGTGACCTGTGGGATCCCTCAGGGCTCTTGAAGGGAGCAGGGCGAGGTTTCCAGAACCCAACAAGCCTGAGATTATGTTAAGAGATATGGCAAATGCTCTTGCCACCTTGTCATTTTGTGTTCTGTCAGTAAAGGGAATAGAAGAACTTGCCTCCAGCATTCTCCAAGATATTCAAAGTATCATTCAGTAGCACTTCCAAATAATTGAGGTTGAGTTCCAAATCTAGAAGGGAGCACAGATCAGAACAGTTTCCATGGTGTGCTGAGATCCCCTTCTACCTTAGGGAACCGGGCAGTGCAAGGGAGTCACGCTAAGGCTGTGGGTGCCAGATGTCAGTGGACATGGCCACAGCTGCAGAGGGGCCTGGGGGCTCTGGGCTGGCTCCTGGTCACTCTCCACCCTCTTTGCAGGCCCTGTGCAGCATCCCTGGGAGAGGTGGCTGGAGCAGCCCAGGCCCCACTGGGGCCCTCTCTCTGCCACAGCTGAAAGAATTGTAAAAGCAATGGGGAAGAACTACAGCAGGCAGTGCCACAACTGTCCCTCAGGCCCTCCCTCCCTCCTGCCCACGTTCTGCTGGGACAGCTCTCCCATCCCATAGGGACTGGGCCAGGCTCTTTCAGGATACAGTGGAGCCTTGCCCTCCCCCTCTGCCTATTCCCCACCATGGGCACCCCTTTGCAGCTGCTGCCAGGATTTGGGACCTGTCTCCCGTGGAGGGACCCCAGCAGGACTGCTCAGTAGCCAAGTGCCCTGAGCCTGCTGGGGATAATTCCACTGGGCTGTGCCGGTCTTGTCCGGGCTGTGCCTGCACTGCCAAGCAGCAGAGATGGCAGCTCAAGCCTCAGCAGGGCTCAGGCCCAGGGGCACAGCAATTACCTCCTGGGGCTGTGCCTGGCATGGCCTCCCTTCCTGCAGCAGAGGCTGCCCATGAGCCACTGCTTCCTCCGGGAAACGCTGCCTTCAGCGCAGCCTCTCCTTCCGTCTCTGGAGAAAGGAAGAGGGATACATGCATCAGGTGGGGCTGTTTGTTCCCCAGCATGAAGGTGGCATCTTCAGGAGGCAATAGTTGTCAAAGATATGGATAAGTTTCAGGAAGGCATCCAAACTTTGGAGCCAGGCCAGCCACATCTACCACAAGACTGGGAAATTGCAGGGGATTTCAGGGTGTGCATGGCCCGTGCTGCAGTTTGGGCTCCCTGTCAGCTGATGCCAAATGCCTTCCTGCAGAGGCTGGGGAGAAGCTGCAGCCAGGCCAGGCTGGGAAACAGCCCTGCAGGCTGTGAAAGCAGCAGAGGGGCAGCAAGGCTGACATGGATCCCTTCCTGCTGTGCCGGGCACAGCGTGTCCAGATGTGCAGAGAAAGCCCCTGGCTGCTGAGTCTCAGGAGAAGGCTGAGGGACATGGACCCACCACGGCGTCTCTCCAGATCACTCAGCCTCTTGTCTCCTGTAGGTTTGTTCCTCCCTCTAGGAGGATCTTAACAGAAAGTATTTCCATTTCAGATGAATGGATCCCACAGAACCAGGGCTCAGCCTGTGGGATCAGCAGGGACACACCACTCACCCCTGTGATGGGAGCTGGGCTTGCGTGCAGCCACCAGAAAAGGAGCTTGAAACGTCCTCGCTGCAGACACACCTGTAACTCAACAGCCACAGAATCTTCTGTCACCTGGTTCGTGACAGGTTGTCAGTGTTTATTCCTTGTTGGGACAGTGAGAACGTACCTGCATGGGGCTCCAGAGGCAGAAAATCTTCATGAAGCCAAGCTGCCTGAGAAGCCTTCCTACCACCCTCATCTGGAAGGAAGCACAGATCAGAACCATTCCATGGTGTGCTGGGAACCCCTTCTGCCTTAGGGAACTGGGCACTGCAAAGGGGTCGGGGAAGGCCATGGGAGCCAAATGTCAATGGACATGGCCAAAGCTGCAGAGGGGCCTGGGGAGCTCTGGGCTGGCTCTGGTCACTCTCCACCCTCTTTGCAGGCCCTGTGCAACATCCCTGGAAGGGCAGTGGGACCAGCCCAGGGCCCCTGAGGCCTCTGTCCCTCCCACAGAGAAAACCCTCCCTAAAGCCCTGGGGAAAACCATCCCCAACACTTCCCAGGGAGAAGGGAGCACTGTCCTGGGAAAGGGGACCGAGGCTGCCGGCTCACCTGCTCGCCGTGCTCGCCACGGAGCAGCCTGGGCAGCCCTGTCAGGCAGGGCCACTGCCAGGAGGAGCAGGAGGAGGAGGCGCAGAGCAAAGGCCATGGTGCCTTGCCCACTGCCAGTCCTGCAGCTCTTGCTGCCACCACTGTCCTGACACCGCTGTCCCAATGTCAGCACCGCTGCTGCCACCGCCGCTGCTGCCACAACAGTCGTGGTCAAGGACTGACTGCTCGGTCCTTGTGGTGCTGGGCAACCACGGGGCTCTGAGACCTCTGTGACCTCAGAGCCTGCTGTCACCTCAGCCTGCTGTCACCCCAGAGGCTTCTGTGACCTCATGGCCTTAGATGTCTGCCCCAAGTGTACTCCCATCTGTACTAGAGGACTGCTCTGACTGTGAATCTTTGACTTCATCAAAGGGTCATTGCTAAACAAAACCTTGGTTTTGCCTGCTGACATTGCTGGACAGGCAGTGTCCCAGGAGATGCTCTTGATGGTTGCCTCTTTTCCTGGGCATGGCATTGGAGGAGGTCCAGGCCCAGGTGATGCCACTGAAGGAAATGTGCCCTCATCCCAGGGATGCTCAACACGGACTCCCCCAGCCCCTTGGGGCCCTGCCTCTGGTCACAGCAGCCCCTGCCTGGCTCCTGCCTGCCCACACCGTGGTCAGCCCTGCCCGCTCCTGGACATGGGGCTCAGCCAGGGCTGGTGCTGTGTGGGCTTTGCTGGTGGTACCAGCCAGACACTGGGGTGAGAGCTCCATCTCTTTATTGGAACAGAAGAGCTGTGCTGGGCCCTGCCCTGGCAGGAGGGACCCACCTTCAGTCCAGGCCACAGAGCAGGGCGGGTCCCTTCAGGGACACAGGGCCTTGCTTTGGGTGGTGGCAGCATCTGCACGGCAGCAAGCTGGTAATGCAGCTGTGACAGGGACATCACGTATGGGCATGGAGATGTGAAATGTGTGGTGCAGGTGTCCCTGAGGGAGGTGTTGGCCTTTCCTGTGAAGCTGCAGAGGGGAACCTGTTGAGAGAGGAGATGGCTGAGGCCCCAGCTGCAGCTGGCACACAGGGACCCTCCTGCACACTGGGAGATTCTCACTGTGCTCAAAGTTTCCCTCTGAAGACTAAGAGCTGAATGTGGATGGGCTTAGCAGCTGATCTGCAGGCCAAACAATTGAGGTAGCAAAAGGAGAAGTTGAGAAAATACAAGTTTATCCATAGCAAGGAAGAAAGCAAGGCAGTTAGCATGGAAACCAATAAAAAGGGATATAAGGGGTATTTGCAGTTGTAATAAATGGAATTGGTTCGTGCTAACTAAATTGTAACTGTTATTAAAGTTATTATTAGAAACAATCAAGAATCAGTGTTACAAAGCAGATGTACCCCTTTACAGATGTTACATGTCAAAATTAAGGTACAGGATGTAGTTTAGAAGATAAATGGTGTCTCAAGACCAAAATTGCCTTGAGATGGACCAAAATTAGAACAAATTTAGGCATTGGGCCTAAAGATTAGTAAACATAAAGCTAATTAATAGACTTACATAACACAATGCTCAGTATGTATGCACAAACCTGTAAGGTTATCCAAAGGACAACAAGGAAGAGGAGAAGCCTTCACCAAAAGACCACCAAAAGAAGACCGAAGACCCCCCTAACAACAACTGAGGCATGTGCCATGAAGAAAAGTGATGTAAAGTCAGAAAAACTTAAAATAGGAGGGAACTTAGAGGAAACATTAAGGAATATGTATAAGGATACAGTATATAAGTTTAGCTTGAAGTGCTTTGTTTTGAACTTGAGGCAGGGTGGGAAGCCTCTGTACCCTGGTCAGTTTTGCTTATGCTTTAATCATACTTAATTACTAGCAGATAATTTATATAAATTTTAATTTTTATTAAAGTGTATTATTTTACTAAACTGTATTCTTTTATACCACATTACTATTCAATTTAGTAAATTGTATTTATTTTTAATTAAACTGCCATTAACCCAAGGGTCCTAGTTGTCAAAATTCTAATTTCATTTATAACAATATTTTAACAAAGAAGGCTGTTACAACAACATTGGTATTTACCAAACATGACACAACATGAGCTATATTAACAAAGAAGGCCCCTTACGGTGACAACATTCTACTGTTCAAACTGTAAAACATCTTTGTGTACTGATCAGGAGGTCACGATTTACTCTTTACAATCCTGATGCTGAATGTCTCCTGAGGAGGTCTGGTCAGGGAGAAGAATGAGCCCCTTGTGGGCTGCCCCTGTTTGGACAACCTGCTCCTCACCCCGAGCCTCAGCATGTCTGACATCGCCCACCTGGGACTGACATCCCAAAGCATTGAAAACATTTCTCTTTATAATTTTTCTTTATAATTAAAAACTAATTAATTAATAAAAATAAATTTTTAAGTTTATAATACTATTATTCTGAATTTTTATAACCTATTTTTTATATTTTTATAAAAGATTTGATACATTTTGCGCAACTAAAAACATTATCGGTCCTTGGTTCCAAGTTCCACAATTCCCTTCATTAATTAATTGGTCACTATTTCTCCCTCTTTATGCTAATTACACATATTTTTAGTCCTTTGATCATCATTTTTATCATTTTCTCAGACAGGGTAAAAGGGACCACTTTGGGGTCCATGGGGACTTTTCTGAGGAACATTTGGGGCAGTTTTGGGTCGGGGGACGGAACTTAGAGAGAACTTGGGGGTCTGGAGGACACATGGGGAGCCGGGAGGGCACTTGGAGCGGCATTTAGGGATTCTGTGAGACAATTCGGGGTTCGGGGGAGCACTTGGGGGTCCAGGGGGGCACTTGGAGGTCAGGGAGGGGAATCTGGGGGCCCTTCGGAGTCCCGGCGGGCACTTGGGGGGCTGTAACAGGGAATCTCTGGGTCGCGGGGGATGATGGGAGTTGTAGGCGCCGGTATAATGAGGCTTAATGGGGCCGCGGAGCATGACGGGAGTTGGAGGCTCAGCGCCAATAGGTTCCGGTAAGGCGCGGGGCATGACGGGAGATGAAGTCCCGGCCGGAATAGCGCTCTATGGGCGCCGCGGAGCATGATGGGAGCTGTAGTCCCGGAAGTGGCTCGGAAGGCGCGTTCGGCGGTGTGGGGAAGCGTCCGAGCTGCAGGTGCTCGGGGCGAATGTACACGGTTCGGGAGCACTTGGGGGGAACCTGGGGAGCTGTGACCGGGCTCTTTAGGGCGCGGGGCACGGCAGGAGGTTTGGGCGCGGAACTGTGTTGTGGGATGATGGGAGATGAATTCCCAGGAGTGGCTGGAAGGGGAATCTGTGGGGTCGGGAGCATTCAGGGATCCAGGAACGCTTTGGGGGGCCTCGAACGGGTGCTGAGGGGGCACTCGGGGATCCTGAAGGGTCTGGGGGACACATGGGACCTATGGGGGGCGATCCCGGGGTTCTGGGGAGTGCAGGGCATATTCCCAGTTCCTCACAACCTGGTCTCAATTGCCCCCTGGAGACTCCTACTGACTGCCAGTCTGATCCCAGTCTGATCCCAGTATGATGTCAGTACACAGCCAGTGCAATCTCAGCCACTGCCAGGATGATCCCAGTCCAAACCAGTCCCTGCCAGTGCTGCCACTCCTGGGATCCCCCAGCGCTCTCTGTGTTCCCCCCTCCCACATCTCCCCAGAGGAGCCCCAAGGGCTGGCAGTCCCCAGCCAGGGTCCCCAGCCAGCCCCAGGTTGGATCTGCAGCCCCCAATTTTCCCAGTTTCCCTCTCCTTTTCCCCGGGCCGGGTTCCCCCCGTCCCCAGCGGGTGGGAGCAGCGGAGAGCCCCGCGCTGCCCATCCCGACCTGTCCCGGCTCCATCCCCGCTCCTGCCGTGGGCTGTGAGGGGTTTGGGAACGGGGCACCGAGGGTGTCACTGCTCCTGGGGGAGGAGGAGGAGGGATGGAAGAGGAGGGATGAAGAAGGAGAGAGAGAAGGGATGGAAGTAGGAGAAGGAGGTGGGGTTAGGGAGGAAGAGGAGGAGGAAGGATGGAAGGGGAGGAGAGGGAGGAAGAGGAGGGACAAAGGAGGATCAGGGAAAGGAGAAGGAACCACAAGGTTGAGCACTCCTTGAATTCATAGCCCCCTCCTGTGGGATCATCACCCACCATCCCACAGGTGATGGGGGAGTGGGAGCTTTGCCCGGATATCCTGGGGGGTCCCTGGGTTGGGTTTATTTTGCAGGGGGGAATGTTTGGAGAATGTGGAACTCCAAAGCTGAGTGGAAGATCCTACTTGGGGGGACACTGGGGGGGTCTCACCATCCCTAAGTGGGGAAATGGAAACGGGGAACTTTTCGGATTCCTGGCACTCCCAGCAGCCTGGGGATGGTAGGGACCAAGCAGACAGGTTGTCCCCAGTACAAGCTTGACTCCCAGCAGCTGGGACAGGCGGGAACCCTTGAACCTTCTCTCCTTGAAGACAGGGGAGACTATCGATGGGGAACTCCTGGGAGGCATTTTCAGAGCTGAATATTGGTGTTTTTTGGAGGTTTTATGGACCCCAGATGTCCGGTGACTTCTAGAGATGAGCTTGGACAGAGGGACCTGCAAACTCAATGTCCTCATCCCTTGTATTTCCTCAAACCAGGATTTCCCATTCCCAAACCTTGGCTGGATGGAGAAGGAGGCTGTGAGGAAGAGGAAGATGTCCCAGGACACCGAGGCAGGTGAGGAGGAAGTCAATGCCCCTTTCCCCCTCTCTCCTGCTCCATCTCCCAGCCCAGCATGGCCCCCGGCTGCAGGACAACCCCGCTGCCGACGCCGTCCTGCCGGGGACGCACTGGGGGGATCTCCTTCCCCTTCCCTCTGGCACGGAGGCAAATCCCATCCTCTCTTTGTCCTTCCTCCCCCAGACCAGGAGCTGAGGATGGAGACCAGGGAGGACAAATCCCCACAGGAGAAGCTCATGGAAGAAGCCGTTTTGAGCAGCTCCACGGCACAGGAATCCAATGGGGAGGAAAATCCCCAGAGATCCCGCAGGAGGAGGGGCTCCAAACGCTGCCTAGGGTGCTCTGAGGAGGAAAGACCCACCCTGTGCCGGGAAGGCGGCCGGAGATCCAGCCGGGGCTCTGAGCTGGTGGTCCATGAGCAGCTTCAGGATGGGGAGAAGCCCTACAAGTGCTTGGAGTGTGGGAAGAGCTTCAGCCAGAGCAACAGCCTGATCTGTCACCAGATGATCCACACTGGGGAATGGGCCTATGAGTGTGAGGAATGTGGGAAGGGCTTCAGCTGGAGCTCCCAACTCATCATCCACCAGCGCATCCACACTGGGGAGAGGCCCTATGAGTGTCCCGAGTGTGGGAAGAGGTTTCAGAGGAGCTCCACTCTCCTCAGGCACCAGCGGATTCACAGAGATGAGAGGCCCTTCTGCTGCCCTGACTGTGGGGAGGGCTTCAAGCAGAACTACACCCTCATCACCCACCGGCGCATCCACACTGGGGAGAGGCCCTATGAGTGTGGGGAATGTGGGAAGAGCTTCAGCCGGAACTCCAGCCTGATCTGCCACCAGAGGATCCACACCGGGGAACAGCCCTATGAGTGTGAGGAATGTGGGATGACCTTCAGCCGGAGGTCCCATCTGACCATCCACCAGATGATCCACACTGGGGAGAGGCCCTACGAGTGTTCCGAGTGTGGCAAGAGGTTTCATACCAGCTCCCATCTCCTCGAGCACCAGCGGATTCACACGGATGAGAGGCCCTTCCGCTGCCCCGACTGCAGGAAGGGCTTCAAGCACAACTCCCACCTCATCACCCACCGGCGCATCCACACTGGGGAGAGGCCCTTTGAGTGTGGGGAATGTGGGAAGAGCTTCAGCCACAGCTCCAGCCTCAACACCCACAAACGCCTCCACACTGGGGAGACACCCTACGAGTGTCCCCAGTGTGGGAAGAGCTTCACCTGGAGATCTAGCTTGACCCAACACCAACGGCAGCACCAGTAAGGGAAGCTCTGCAAATGCCCCAAAGTACAGGAAGATCTTTGTGCACTGCTCCAGCTTTATCCCCCCTTGGAAAATTCAAGTTTGGCAGAGACCTGGTGATCCATGTTCCCTGTGATCCATGCTGGGGAGACACCTGTACCTTTTCCTGCCTATGGCAATGACATGATGTGGGATCAAAGAACGTGAGGGTCTGGCCATGGCCCTTTTGTTATATTCAATCCCATCTCAGGTCATTGCCAGGGGCAGGTGTTGGGGGTTAGGTGTCTTTTTTTTTTTTAATTCTGGATTGCCTGTGGAATTTTTACCCATTAGTTGTGGGGACAGCCTAACTGTGGGTACTTGGTGGGTGATTGAAAAAAGACAAAGAGTTTGGCCGGGCCCAGGGGGGGAAGGGGGCAGGAAAAAGGAGGATGGGGACAGTTTGGGGGCTTTCTTCAGCTTCAGAGAAGGACACTTTGGGTGCAGAGCTGCTGCGGTGGGCACAAGAGAATTTCACCATCACTCACATGGAGCTGCTGCTGCTTCTCCTTCTCCCCTCTTTGTTGGTGGCCTCGCACCCCCTGTCCTGCCGGGACGTGTGGCAGTGCCAGGCACCGCCGTGGAGTTGCTGATCCACCTCAGCCACCGGCCCAGGATCTCAGCTCATCCCTGCTGTTCCAGCTGAGTGTTCCTCAGAGCCCTGCAGGAGCACCGGGACTGCCCGCCCGAGGGGGTTTGTGAAACAAAGCCTCTCCTCCATCCCGTCTCAGCCGAGAAAGCTGTCACGGAGCCCCTGGTTCTGTTTTCTTGTTAATGCTGTAGTTATTGTTGTTTGTTTGCCTGGTTATAAATTCTAATAAAGAACTGTTATTCCTATCCCCAGATCTCTGTCTGAAAGCCCCTTGATTTCAGAATTATAATAATTCAAAGGGAGGGGGTCTACATTTTCATAGCAGGGGAGGCCCCTGCCCTCCCTAGCAGACACCTGTCTTCCAAAACAAAGACAGATGGGGAGTTTCTCCATCCTCCTTACCCTTGTGGGGCCAGCAGTGCTCTTGGTTCCTCATGCTCTTTTTGTGGGGCCTTTTGTGTCTGTGCCCCTCCGACTTAGGGGGACAGGGGATATTTGCTGCCCCCTTTCTGCTTCTGGGAAGCCTGTGTGGGCTCTTTGTCCCTCTCTGACTTGGGGGGTGCCAGTGTTGTCACCATCCTGGCAGCCCCCGGCCGCTCTTTGCCCTTCGCCAGGCCAAGGGTGTTCTCTGTCCCCTTGCAATTTGTGGGGCTGGCACAGGCACAGTTCCCCTCCTCTTTGGGGGGCCTGGCAGTCTCCCCTTCCCCCTCTGACTTGGGGGATGCTCTGGGCTACATCCATCTCTTAGTTTGGGGGGGGCAGGTATTTATCTCCCTTCAGTTTGGGAGGCCCGGGGATAGTCTCCCTCCTCCTCAGCTTTGAGGGGCCTGGGAGTAGTCTCTGTCTCCCACCGATTTGGGGGGACTGGTGCAGGCTCCACCCCCCTCTGATTTTGAGGGACAACCTGGAGGAAAGGCACCAAAATCTTGACAAAGGCTGAAGAGAACACTCTGATTACCCCTTTTGCTAAGAGGTTCCCTTAGCTGAAGTTGCTAACCAAGACAAAACTTCCAGGCCCGCAGTGGGTTTTGGGTTGTTTTATTTCCTGGGCCCTCAGTCCTGCGTGGGACACGGGAACTGGGTGCTGCAGAGGCTGCGCCAAGGCATCAGAAATGCCCGCCCAGCACCCAAGGGTGGTAGAAGATCTGCTCCAGCACCGGCCGGTCCATGGGGTGCTTGGACAAACACCAGCGGATCAGATGTTGGCACTCTGGGGAGAGAAGGCAGAAAGCGGCGCTCACTTGCAGAAGGCTCCTGCCCAGCTGCTCCCGGCGCCTGCAGAAGCTGGGCCACGCTGCGTGTGCTGGGAGCTGCCCTTGGCGGGAGAGCGGCACGGCAGGACAAGCGTCCCCTCCTTCAGCCAAGCGTGCCACACCCAGCCTGCCACGGGCCACCTGCTGCAGCCGACCCTTGAGGGCACATGGACATCCCACGCAGCTGCGGGAGGGCCGGGCTGGGCTGTGCGGTGCCACCTGCCAAAGCCTGCCTTCTTCAGGCCGCGTACCAATCTGGAGAGACCTCCTGTGGGAAGAAGAGCTGCCCCAACATGGTGTCACGCTCGTTCTCGAAGGGCAGGAACCCGTACACCATCTCCAACAGCAGCACGCCCAGGGACCAGATGGTCGCCCCATCGCCGTGGTAGCAGCGCAGGCCGATCCACTCGGGCGGGCAGTACGTGCATGTTCCTAGGGGAGACGGGCGGCGCTGCTCAGGCGCAGGCTGCTGCCTTCCAGAGCCTGGCGCCAGCCTCCTGCCAGAGGCAGGGGCTGCAGCCATGGCCACAGCTTCCCCCCAAGGCGTGCCTGCCTCCCTCTGACAATGGGCCAAAGCCAAGAAACCATTCTGCAAGGCTGAGAACGCCAGCGGAGCAGCCCAAGGCCTTGTGGGCCTGCCAAGCCGAGGAGCCGGGGCCCGGCTTTTGCAGCCCCTTTCTGTCAGCAGGGCCAGCAGCCGGCTCCTGGGGCACAGCACCTGCCCCGTGCCACAGGGCAGCCGGCAGCCGGCTGAATGCCGCACCCCGCGGCCTAGGAGGGAATGGGGCTGTGCAGTGCCTGGCACTGGGAGCAGGGCCCGCGCTCTGGGCTCACCGGCAAACTCTGTGTAGGCCCGCTCCTGGAGGAAGGTGCCACAACCGAAGTCGATCAGCTTCAGCTCGCCAGTCTCCAGGTTGACGAGGAGGTTCTCTGGCTTGATGTCCCGGTGCAGGACACCACAGGTGGTGCAGTGCCACACGGCCTCCAGCACCTGCCAGAAAAGCCAGCGCGCTGCCTCCTCGCTCAGGAACTCTTGCTCCAGCAGGATGCGCAAGAGATCCCAAGATTGCTCTGGACGCTCCATCACCAGCACAAAGCTGTCAGGCAGCTGGAGCCAGTCGAGGAACTGGATGATTCTGCGGCAGCCAAAGCCCACCTTCTCCATCAGCACGATCTCCAGTGGAACCACAGGTGCCATCGGGCTGTGAGGAGGAGACAATGCCTCCATCACAGGGCCTGATGCTCCCAGGAACCCCCCGAGTGTCCGCATGTGCAGCAGCCCCAGCCAGCGCCAGCCACCTTGCTCTGACCTGCTTCTAGGCTGCTCTCAGAAGCCCTGGCCTGGCCTGGGAATGCCCCTCCAGAGCCCCATGGGAGCCTCAGACAGCTCCTCAGGTCTCACCTGCCGGTACAGAAGCCTTGTTGGTATTTGGTGGCTGTATGGGAGCAGCTTCCTGGAGATGGAGGAAACTCCCTGGTCCCCCGGGAATCTTTTCATCCACCAGGCACAGGTTGTTGCCAGCTGGCACGTCCAGCACCGTCACCTGGGAGCTGTGGTCCGGCAGCTGCTGGCTCCAGGACACTTGCTGCTCCTCCCCCTGCTCCTGAGACGGCTCCCCTGGATCGGGCTGGGCTTCCACTTGGACCTGTGGGCTTTCCCTGGCCATGTCAGTGCTCAGGGATGCGCCCATGTTGTTGAAGTCCAAGGGTCCAAGGAAGCTGGGAGACCTGTCCCTGGGCTCTGCACCTTCTGCAGGCTGACAGGTCTGGCTGAGCCTCTCTGAGGGATGGAGGCTGTCAGAGATAGCGGAGGCTCCTGGCACCATGGACGTTCTCTGACCGCCAGAGCTTCTTGCACAGACGGCGGGTCTTCTCTGCTGTGCCATCCTTGCAAGGCTTGAGGCTCTCCCAAGGATGGCCAGTCTTTCTGAGAGCAGCCTCCTGAAGGGATGGTGGCTTCTGGAGAAGCTGGGAGAGCCACAGCAGGGCAGGTGGCCTCACCTCATCAGCTTCTCCAGTTCTTTCCACAACGCCAGCCACATCCCAAAGAAGAGCGGCACAGATGTCCCATTGCGTGCCCAGTGCCGGATCATCACTTCCTGCAGCTCTTGGGCCACTGCCATGCAGGGACCGCAGCTGCAGGAGCTCTCCAGAGGGCTTGCGGGAGCACCTGGCCGCTGGTGAGGGGTGGCCCGAAGCCTGGAGAACCTGGGAGCTGCAGGGGCTGCTCGGTTCCTCCATGGGCCTCTGGGCCTAACCCTGGGGCGCTTCCTCGTCTGCCGCCTCCGTGGTTGCCAGTGGCCACCGGCCCAGCAGACAGCCACAGCGGCCAGCAGCAGGACAAGGGCAGGCATCAGGACGCCACCGTCACCCATGGCTACGGCACGTCCCATGGCGACTGCACTGGCAGATGCGGGGGCTGGCCTGGTTTATATAGGGCTGGCACGGTGATGTCACAGTGCTGTGGCCAGGACAGCTGTGTGACATCACGGCCCTGCATCACCCCAGCGCTCAGCCCCTTTGTGACATCACGGCCCCACCCAATTCAGGGATCACAGCCCTGGCTCATCCCTGAAGATGAACATGGCCTGGAAAAGCCTGGAAATCAGAACCGGAGCTCAGCCCCTTGCAATGAATCCTCCCCTGGAGCAAGTGGCAGCACATCAGGAAGAGTGCTGCTACCACCTGTGTCAAGCCCCGGCTCCGAGGACTCTGCAGTGGCACCAACTTCAAACAACCACTACCCTGTGCCAGAGAAGATCCCCCAGAGACAAAGGGAGGAGAAGTTCCTCTGTCTCTGGGGAGCTCTCCTGAAATGGCTGGCGAGGACTGCAAGAGTTTTCTCATAGCAGCTCACCAACTTCTGCAGAGCCTCTGCTCTAAATAAATCAGGATTTTCCAAAGAGCGCTCATGCTTGTCCCACTGCTCTGGTTTTGACTGCCATGGGCTTCCTCTCTTCCCAAGAGCTGGCATGTGCTGGGTTTGGATTCAAGATGGGAATGCTGTGATTCAGTCTGGGGTGGTTTGGTTTCTGCTGAGCAGGGCTTGCCCTCTTCAAGGACTTTGCAGTGTCCCTTGGTACAATGCGTGTTTTCCTCTGGGAAGGGAGGGGTGAGTGTTGAAGACAGAGGCAATAAATGCATTAGAAAACCTGCACTGTGTCTGTGTCCATGTTTGTCAGGTGACCATCCACATCCTGGAAGGGGATGATGTAATTTCTATTTTTTAATTTTTTTTTATTAATGGATTTAACAAGTCAATTTTTATTGTGCCTCACATTTTTGGCCACCTTCATCTCCAGCTGAGCTTTCAGTGCACCAAATTTCTTGCTGCAGTGGCAAGAAGCATCTCTGTACTCTTCTCCTGACCTTCATTCCTTGTCCTCTACCCATCCCATCCCTCCCCAGGGAGCAGGGACCTTCCTGGGGCAGATCCAGGAGGATATCCAGGACCATCCCTGCCTGGGACGGGTGCCAAGGAGATCCAGGAGGGTTCAGTGTCCAGCTCTAAGTCCTGGGACACCCTGTGCCGTGCTCCCAACAGCCCTGATTTTCAGGAAGGAGCCACAGCAGCCTCCTGGCCATCCATGGATTTTTCTTCCAGGAATTCGCTGTGGAGCTTGTTTCTGTTTTCCTGAGCTTTCTGAGCTCCTGTCAACATGGCATGGAGCTGGAAGAGGTGGAGAGGAGAAACGTCGGTAATGGGAAGACAGAGGGAAATTGCTGGGAAAAGGAAGACACACACCCCTAACGGTGGCTGCAGAAAGCTCCACACACTCCAGCCTGCCCCAAAACCAGGGAAGCCCTGGCTAAAATCCAAGGAAAACACTGCTGAGGATCCAAGGAATCCGAGCCATGATCTGTGTGGAGAGTGTCCCTGACAGGAGGAACGTGAATGGAACCGAGCGAGGCTGGGGCAGGAGGGTCAGAGCGAGCAGAGAAGGGGGGCCCATCAACATCCTAATTTACTGCTCCAGAGAAAGAAAAATTCCCAGCTTTAATTCCAAGGAGGATAATTTAATATCTCCTTGGCATCTGCAGATCTATGACCTGAATCCAGTCATGAGTTTCCTTCAGGTCTCCACCCTCGGGACCAGTTAAACAGATAGTGGGGTTAAACTCTTTCCCACTTGTTAAATCTGGATCCTCCCATTCCATGAGAGACTTTTAATTGTGCCCCTCACAGAATCCTTCTGGAGCAGAAATCCCAGTGTGAAATGAACGGGGACAGGGAGTGTTGGGTGAAGAACAGACTAATGTGATATGGGAATGTGTCTTGCTGGGGATCCAAGCCAGCCGAATTTCACCCAGAAAAAAAAGAGGGATTAAGTTCAAGCCTTGGGAAGCATTTGATTAAGATGTGGCAAAGAGAAAGGGCTTATGGCAGTTAGTATGTTAATCGACTCACCCCTTATAAGGTTATGTTTCTAGAATGTTCCTGGTTCTCTCCCCTGATTGGTTGTTATTTGTTGCAGTATTTTGCATATTTCTAACCCCAGTTTGTGGTTGGACCCATGCCCTCAGACTCTGCCCTCAGACCTACCCTGTATATTTAGTAGTATATTTAGTAGTCCTGGTCTTTGCAGTTTGTCCCTATACTGCGCACGGTTTATGGGCGTTGTCCTTATTTTATTTCTCATTAAAGTGTTAATTTTAGCTGGACACAAACTCCATCATACCCTTTCATTTTATTTGCACCTCAATTCCCTGAAGTCAGAGAAACCTAAAGTTTTAAAGGTACTGGTTTTCAATGGGATAACATCCATTTAAATCCCAGTAAGAGGCACAGAGCTGGATTTGAATCCAAGTTCGGATTCAGCATGGGAATGTAGTGGACAGCACACCGATGGTTTCCATGTTGCTGAGCAGGGCTTGTCCTGTCCATGGACTTTGCAATCCCCAACTGGACAATCCATGTCCCATGCTCAGCCAGCAAGGAGGTGACACCATCACCGTTCCCCTCCTCATCCCCGTGTCCTATTTAGACAAGAATCTTCCTTCTCCTCTGCTCCAGAGGGTGCTCGAGTGCCCACAGGGAGCCCCTTCCTCGCTCCCGTGGAACTGGTGAGGGCTGGGGTGACGCAGGGCTGTGATGTCACAAAGGGGTTAAGCTCTGGTGTGATGCAGGGCTGTGATGTCACACAGCTGTCCTGGCCACAGCACTGTGACATCACCACGCCAGCCCTATATAAACCGGGCCAGCCCCCGCAGCTGCCAGTGCAGTCGCCATGGGACGTGCCGTAGCCATGGGTGACGGTGGCGTCCTGATGGCTGCCCTTGTCCTGCTGCTGGCCGCTGTGGCTGTCTGCTGGGCCGGTGGCCACTGGAAACCATGGAGGCGGCAGACGAGGAAGCGCCCCAGGGTTAGGCCCAGAGGCCCATGGAGGAACCGAGCAGCCCCTGCAGCTCCCAGGTTCTCCAGGCTTCGGGCCACCCCTCGCCGGCGGCCAGGTGCTCCCGCAAGCCCTCTGGAGAGCTCCTGCAGCTGCGGTCCCTGCATGGCAGTGGCCCAAGAGCTGCAGGAAGTGATGATCCGGCACTGGGCACACAATGGGACATCTGTGCCACTCTTCTTTGGGATGTGGCTGGCGTTGTGGAAAGAACTGGAGAAGCTGATGAGGTGAGGCCACCTGCCCTGCTGTGGCTCGCCCAGCTTCTCCAGAAGCCACCATCCCTTCAGGAGGATGCTCCCAGCAAGATTGGCTATCCTTGGGAGAGCCTCAAGCCTTGCAAGGATGGCACAGCAGAGAAGACCCGCCATCAGTGCAAGAAGCTCAGGCGGTCAGAGAACATCCATGGTGCCAGGAGCCTCCACTATCTCTGACAGCCTCCATCCCTCAGAGAGGCTGTATGGCACTGCACGGCTTGCGGCGTCCTGCACCGGGACATCAAGCCAGAGAACCTCCTTGTCAACCCAGACACTGGGGACCTGAAGCTGATGGACTTCAGTTGCGGCACCTTCCTCCAGGAGTGGGCCTTTGCACAGTTTGCTGCTGCTGCTCCCAGTGCCAGGCACTGCACGGCCCCATTCCCTCCTGGGCCGCGGGGTGCAGCATTCAGCCGGCTGCCGGCTGCCCTGTGGCACGGGGCAGCTGCTGTGCCCCAGGAGCCGGCTGCCGGCCCTGCCGACAGAAAGGGGCTGCAGAAGCCGGGCCCCGGCTCCTCGGCTTGGCAGGCCCACACGGCCTTGGGCTGCTCCACTGGCGTTCTCAGCCTTGCAGAATGGATTCTTGGCTTTGGCCCATTGTCAGGGGGAGGCGGGCAGGCCTTGGGGGGAAGTTGTGGCCACGGCTGCAGCCCCTGCCTCTGGCAGGAGGCTGGCGCCAGGTTCTGGAAGGCAGCAGCCTGCGCCTGAGCAGTGCCGCCCGTCTCCCCTAGGAACACGCACGTACTGCCCGCCCGAGTGGATCGGCCTGCACTGCTACCACGGCGATGGAGTGACCATCTGGTCCCTGGGCGTGCTGCTGTTGGAGATGGTGTGCGGGTTCCTGCCCTTCGAGAACGAGCGTGACATCGTGTTGGGGCAGCTCTTCTTCCCGCAGGAGGTCTCTCCAGGTTGGTACGCAGCCTGAAGCAGGCAGGCTTTGGCAGGTGGCACCGCGCAGCCCAGCCCGGCCCTCCCGCAGATGCGCGGGATGTCCATGTGCCCTCAAGGGCTGGCTGCAGCAGGTGGCCCGTGGCAGGCTGGGTGTGGCACGCTTGGCTGAAGGAGGGGACGCTTGTCCTGCCGTGCCGCTCTCCCGCCAAGGGCAGCTCCCAGCACACGCAGCGTGGCCCGGCTTCTGCAGGCGCCGGGAGCAACTGGGCAGGAGCCTTCTGCAAGTGAGCGCCGCTTTCTGCCTTCTCTCCCCAGAGTGCCAACATCTGATCCGCTGGTGTTTGTCCAAGCACCCCATGGACCGGCCGGTGCTGGAGCAGATCTTCTACCACCCTTGGGTGTTTGGGCGGGCATTTCTGATGCCTTGGCGCAGCCTCTGCAGCACCCAGTTCCCGTGTCCCACGCAGGACTGAGGGCCCAGGAAATAAAACAACCCAAAACCCACTGCGGGCCTGGAAGTTTTGTCCTGGTTAGCAACTTCAGCTAAGGGAACCTCTTAGCAAAAGGGGTAATCAGAGTGTTCTCTTCAGCCTTTGGCAAGATTTTGGTGCCTTTCCTCCAGGTTGTCCCTCAAAATCAGAGGGGGGTGGAGCCTGCACCAGTCCCCCCAAACCGGTGGGAGACAGAGACTTCTCCCCGGCCCCTCAAAACTGGAGGAGGATGGAGACTATCCCCAGGCCCCCCAAACTGAAGGGAGATAAATACCTGGCAATCCAAAATAAGAGATGGATGTAGCCCAGAGCATCCCCCAAGTCAGAGGGGGAAGAGGAGACTGCCAGCCCCCCCAAAGAGGAGGGGAATTGTGCCTGTGCCAGCCCCACAAATTGCAATGGGACAGAGAACACCCCTGGCCTGGCAGAGGGCAAAGAGCGGCCGGGGGCTGCCAGGATGGTGACAACACTGGCACCCCCCAAATCAGAGAGGGACTAAGAGCCCGCACAGGCTTCCCAGAAGGAGAAAGGGGGCAGCAAATATCCCCTGTCCCCCTAAGTTGGAGGGGCACAGACACAAAAGGCCCCACAAAAAGAGCATGAGGAACCAAGAGCACTGCTGGCTCCACAAGGGTAAGGAGGATGGAGAAACTCCCCATCTGTCTTTGTTTTGGAGGACAGGTGTCTGCTAGGGAGGGCAGGGGCCTCCCCTGGAATGAAAACTTAGACCCCCTCCCTCTATATTATTACAATTCTGAAATCAAGGGGCTTTCAGGCAGAGATCTGAGGATAGGAATAACAGTTCTTTATTAGAATTTATAACCAGGCAAACAAGCAACAATAACTACAGCATTAGCAAGAAAACAGAACCAGGGGGCCCATGACAGCTTTCTCGGCTGAGATGGGATGGAGGAGAGGCTTTGTTTCACAAACCCCCTCGGGCGGGCAATCCCGGTGCTCCTGCAGGGCTCTGAGGAACACTCAGCTGGAACAGCAGGGATGAGCTGAGATCCTGGGCCGGTGGCTGAGGTGGATCAGCAGCTCCACGGCGGTGCCTGGCACTGCCACACGTCCCGGCAGGACAGGGGGTGCGAGGCCACCAACAAAGAGGGGAGAAGGAGAAGCAGCAGCACCTCCGTGTGAGTGATGGTGAAATTCTCTTGTGCCCACCGCAGCAGCTCTGCACCCAAAGTGTCCTTCTCCGAAGCTGAAGAAAGCCCACCAAACTGTCCCCGCTCTCCTCTTTTCCTGCCCCCCTTCCCCCCCTGGGCCCGGCCAAACGCTTTGTCTTTTGTCAATCACCCACCAAGTACCCACAGTTAGGCTGTCCCCACAACTAATGGGTAAAAATTCCACAGGCAATCCAGAATTAAAAAAAAAAAAGACACCTAACCCCCAACACCTGCCCCTGGCAATGACCTGAGATGGGATTGAATATAACAAAAGGGCCATGGCCAGACCCTCACGTTCTTTGATCCCACATCATGTCATTGCCATAGGCAGGAAAAGGTACAGGTGTCTCCCCAGCATGGATCACAGGGAACATGGATCACCAGGTCTCTGCCAAACTTAAATTTTCCAAGGGGGGATAAAGCTGGAGCAGTGCACAAAGATCTTCCTGTACTTTGGGGCATTTGCAGAGCTTCCCTTACTGGTGCTGCCGTTGGTGTTGGGTCAAGCTAGATCTCCAGGTGAAGCTCTTCCCACACTGGGGACACTCGTAGGGTGTCTCCCCAGTGTGGAGGCGTTTGTGGGTGTTGAGGCTGGAGCTGTGGCTGAAGCTCTTCCCACATTCCCCACACTCAAAGGGCCTCTCCCCAGTGTGGATGCGCCGGTGGGTGATGAGGTGGGAGTTGTGCTTGAAGCCCTTCCTGCAGTCGGGGCAACGGAAGGGCCTCTCATCCGTGTGAATCCGCTGGTGCTCGAGGAGATGGGAGCTGGTATGAAACCTCTTGCCACACTCGGAACACTCGTAGGGCCTCTCCCCAGTGTGGATCATCTGGTGGATGGTCAGATGGGACCTCCGGCTGAAGGTCATCCCACATTTCTCACACTCATAGGGACGTTCCCCGGTGTGGATCCTCTGGTGGCAGATCAGGCTGGAGTTCCGGCTGAAGCTCTTCCCACATTCCCCACACTCATAGGGCCTCTCCCCAGTGTGGATGCGCCGGTGGGTGATGAGGGTGTAGTTCTGCTTGAAGCCCTCCCCACAGTCAGGGCAGCAGAAGGGCCTCTCATCTCTGTGAATCCGCTGGTGCCTGAGGAGAGTGGAGCTCCTCTGAAACCTCTTCCCACACTCGGGACACTCGTAGGGCCTCTCCCCAGTGTGGATGCGCTGGTGGATGATGAGTTGGGAGCTCCAGCTGAAGCCCTTCCCACATTCCTCACACTCATAGGCCCATTCCCCAGTGTGGATCATCTGGTGACAGATCAGGCTGTTGCTCTGGCTGAAGCTCTTCCCACACTCCAAGCACTTGTAGGGCTTCTCCCCATCCTGAAGCTGCTCATGGACCACCAGCTCAGAGCCCCGGCTGGATCTCCGGCCGCCTTCCCGGCACAGGGTGGGTCTTTCCTCCTCAGAGCACCCTAGGCAGCGTTTGGAGCCCCTCCTCCTGCGGGATCTCTGGGGATTTTCCTCCCCATTGGATTCCTGTGCCGTGGAGCTGCTCAAAACGGCTTCTTCCATGAGCTTCTCCTGTGGGGATTTGTCCTCCCTGGTCTCCATCCTCAGCTCCTGGTCTGGGGGAGGAAGGACAAGGAGAGGATGGGATTTGCCTCCGTGCCAGAGGGAAGGGGAAGGAGATCCCCCCAGTGCGTCCCCGGCAGGACGGCGTCGGCAGCAGGGTTGTCCTGCAGCCGGGGGCCAGGCTGGGCTGGGAGATGGAGCAGGAGAGAGGGGGAAAGGGGCATTGACTTCCTCCTCACCTGCCTCGGTGTCCTGGGACATCTTCCTCTTCCTCACAGCCTCCTTCTCCATCCAGCCAAGGTTTGGGAATGGGAAATCCTGGTTTGAGGAAATACAAGGGATGAGGACATTGAGTTTGCAGGTCCCTCTGTCCAAGCTCATCTCTAGAAGTCACCGGACATCTGGGGTCCATAAAACCTCCAAAAAACACCAATATTCAGCTCTGAAAATGCCTCCCAGGAGTTCCCCATCTCTAGTCTCCCCTGTCTTCAAGGAGAGAAGGTTCAAGGGTTCCCGCCTGTCCCAGCTGCTGGGAGTCAAGCTTGTACTGGGGACAACCTGTCTGCTCGGTCCCTACCATCCCCAGGCTGCTGGGAGTGCCAGGAATCCAAAAAGTTTTCCATTTCCATTTCCCCACTTAGGGATGGTGAGACCCCCCAATGTCCCCCCAAGTAGGATTTTCCACTCAGCTTTGGAGTTCCACATTCTCCAAACCTCCCCCCCCGCAAAATAAACCCAACACAGGGACCCCCCCAGATATCCGGGCAAAGCTCCCACTCCCCCATCACCTGTGGGATGGTGGGTGATGATCCCACAGGAGGGGGCTATGAATTCAAGGAGTGCTCAACCTTGTGGTTCCTTCTCCTTTCCCTGATCCTCCTTTGTCCCTCCTCTTCCTCCCTCTCCTCCCCTTCCATCCTTCCTCCTCCTCTTCCTCCCTAACCCCACCTCCTTCTCCTACTTCCATCCCTTCTCTCTCTCCTTCTTCCTCCCTCCTCTTCCATCCCTCACCCTCCTCCCCCAGGAGCAGTGACACCCTCGGTGCCCCGTTCCCAAACCCCTCACAGCCCACGGCAGGAGCGGGGATGGAGCCGGGACAGGTCGGGATGGGCAGCGCGGGGCTCTCCGCTGCTCCCACCCGCTGGGGACGGGGGGAACCCGGCCCGGGAAAAAGGAGAGGGAAACTGGGAAAATTGGGGGCTGCAGATCCAACCTGGGGCTGGCTGGGGACCCTGGCTGGGGACTGCCAGCCCTTGGGGCTCCTCTGGGGAGATGTGGGACCGGGGAACACAGAGAGGGCTGGGGGATCCCAGGAGCGGCAGCACTGGCAGGGACTGGTTTGTACTGGGATCATCCTGGCAGTGGCTGAGATTGCACTGGCTGTGTACTGACATCATACTGGGATCATACTGGGATCAGACTGGCAGTGAGTAGGAGTCTCCAGGGGGCAATTGAGACCAGGTTGTGAGGAACTGGGAATATGCCCTGCACTCCCCAGAACCCCGGGATCGCCCCCCATAGGTCCCATGTGTCCCCCAGACCCTTCAGGATCCCCGAGTGCCCCCTCAGCGCCCGTTCGAGGCCCCCCAAAGCGTTCCTGGATCCCTGAATGCTCCCGACCCCACAGATTCCCCTTCCAGCCACTCCTGGGAATTCATCTCCCATCATCCCACAACACAGTTCCGCGCCCAAACCTCCTGCCGTGCCCCGCGCCCTAAAGAGCCCGGTCACAGCTCCCCAGGTTCCCCCCAAGTGCTCCCGAGCCGTGTACATTCGCCCCGAGCACCTGCAGCTCGGACGCTTCCCCACACCGCCGAACGCGCCTTCCGAGCCACTTCCGGGACTACAGCTCCCATCATGCTCCGCGGCGCCCATAGAGCGCTATTCCAGCCGGGACTTCATCTCCCGTCATGCCCCGCGCCTTACCGGAACCTATTGGCGCTGAGCCTCCAACTCCCGTCATGCTCCGCGGCCCCATTAAGCCTCATTATACCGGCGCCCACAACTCCCATCATCCCCCGCGACCCAGAGATTCCCCGTTACAGCCCCCCAAGTGCCCGCCCGGACCCCGAAGGGCCCCCAGATTTCCCTCCCTGGCCTCCAAGTGCCCCCTGGACCTCCAAGTGCTCCCCCGAACCCCGAATTTTCTCACAGAATCCCTAAATGCCGCTCCAAGTGCCCTCACGGCTCCCCATGTGTCCTCCAGACCCCAAGTTCTCTCTAAGTTCCGTCCCCCGACCCAAAACTGCCCCAAATGTTCCTCAGAAAAGTCCCCATGGACCCCAAAGTGGCCCCTTTTACCCTGTCTGAGAAAATGATAAAAATGATGATCAAAGGACTAAAAATATGTGTAATTAGCATAAAGAGGGAGAAATAGTGGTCAATTAATTAATGAAAGGAAATGTGCTACTTTGAACCAAGGACCGATAATGTTTTTAGTTGCTAAAAACGTAGCAATTCTTTTATATAAATATAAAAATTAGGTTATAAAAATACAGAATAATAGTATTATAAAAATAAAATTTTATTTTTATTAATTAATTAGATTTTAATTATAAAGAAAAATTATAAAGAGAAATGTTCTCAATGCTTTGGGATGTCAGTCCCAGGTGGGCGATGTCAGACATGCTGAGGCTCGGGGTGAGGAGCAGGTTGTCCAAACAGGGGCAGCCCACAAGGGGCTCATTCTTCTCCCTGACCAGACCTCCTAAGGAGACATTCAGCATCAGGATTGTAAAGAGCAAATCGTGACCTCCTGATCAGTACACAAAGATGTTTTACAGTTTGAGCAGTAGGATGTTGTCACCGTAAGGGGCCTTCTTTGTTAATATAGCTCATGTTGTGTCATGTTTGGTAAATACCAATGTTGTTGTAACAGCCTTCTTTGTTAAAATATTGTTATAAATTAAATTAGAATTTTGACAACTAGGTCCCTTGGGTTAATGGCAGTTTAATTAAAAATTAATACAATTTACTAAATTGAATAGTAATGTGGTATAAAAGAATACAGTTTAGTAAAATACTACAGTTTAATAAAAATTAAAATTTATATAAATAATCTGCTAGTAATTAAGTATGATTAAAGCATAAGCAAAACTGACCAGGGTACAGAGGCTTCCCACCCTGCCTCAAGTTCAAAACAAAGCGCTTCAAGCTAAACTTATATACTGTATGCTTATACATATTCCTTAATGTTTCCTCTAAGTTCCCTCCTATTTTAAGTTTTTCTGACTTTACATCACTTTTCTTCACGGCACATGCCTCAGTTGTTGTTAGGGGGTCTTCGGTCTTCTTTTGGTGGTCTTTTGGTGAAGGCTTCTCCTCTTCCTTGTTGTCCTTTGGATAACCTTACAGGTTTGTGCATACATACTGAGCATTGTGTTATGTAAGTCTATTAATTAGCCTTATGTTTACTAATCTTTAGGCCCAATGCCTAAATTTGTTCTAATTTTGGTCCATCTCAAGGCAGTTTTGGTCTTGAGACACCATTTATCTTCTAAACTACATCCTGTACCTTAATTTTGACATGTAACATCTGTAAAGGGGTACATCTGCTTTGTAACACTGATTCTTGATTGTTTCTAATAATAACTTTAATAACAGTTACAATTTAGTTAGCACGAACCAATTCCATTTATTACAACTGCAAATACCCCTTATATCCCTTTTTATTGGTTTCCATGCTAACTGCCTTGCTTTCTTCCTTGCTATGGATAAACTTGTATTTTCTCAACTTCTCCTTTTGCTACCTCAATTGTTTGGCCTGCAGATCAGCTGCTAAGCCCATCCACATTCAGCTCTTAGTCTTCAGAGGGAAACTTTGAGCACAGTGAGAATCTCCCAGTGTGCAGGAGGGTCCCTGTGTGCCAGCTGCAGCTGGGGCCTCAGCCATCTCCTCTCTCAACAGGTTCCCCTCTGCAGCTTCACAGGAAAGGCCAAACACCTCCCTCAGGGACACCTGCACCACACATTTCACATCTCCATGCCCATACGTGATGTCCCTGTCACAGCTGCATTACCAGCTTGCTGCTGTGCAGATGCTGCCACCACCCAAAGCAAGGCCCTGTGTCCCTGAAGGGACCCGCCCTGCTCTGTGGCCTGGACTGAAGGTGGGTCCCTCCTGCCAGGGCAGGGCCCAGCACAGCTCTTCTGTTCCAATAAAGAGATGGAGCTCTCACCCCAGTGTCTGGCTGGTACCACCAGCAAAGCCCACACAGCACCAGCCCTGGCTGAGCTCCATGTCCAGGAGCAGGCAGGGCTGACCACGGTGTGGGCAGGCAGGAGCCAGGCAGGGGCTGCTGTGACCAGAGGCAGGGCCCCGAGGGGCTGGGGGAGTCTGTGTTGAGTGTCCCTGGGATGAGGGCACATTTCCTTCAGTGGCATCACCTGGGCCTGGACCTCCTCCAGTGCCATGCCCAGGAAAAGAGGCAACCATCAAGAGCATCTCCTGGGACAGCGCCTGACCAGCAATGTCAGCAGGCAAAACCAAGGTTTTGTTTAGCAATGACCCTTTGATGAAGTCAAAGATTCACAGTCAGAGCAGTCCTCTAGTACAGATGGAAGTACACTTGGGGCAGACATCTAAGGCCATGAGGTCACAGAAGGCTCTGGAGTGACAGCAGGCTGAGGTGACAGCAGGCTCTGAGGTCACAGAGGTCCCAGAGCCCCGTGGTTGCCCAGCACCACAAGGACCGAGCAGTCAGTCCTTGACCACGACTGTTGTGGCAGCAGCGGCGGCGGCAGCAGCGGTGCTGACATTGGGACAGCGGTGTCAGGACAGTGGTGGCAGCAAGAGCTGCAGGACTGGCAGTGGGCAAGGCACCATGGCCTTTGCTCTGCGCCTCCTCCTCCTGCTCCTCCTGGCAGTGGCCCTGCCTGACAGGGCTGTCCAGGCTGCTCCGTGGCGAGCACGGCGAGCAGGTGAGCCGGCAGCCTCAGTCCCCTTTCCCAGGACAGTGCTCCCTTCTCCCTGGGAGGTGTTGGGGATGGTTTTCCCCAGGGCTTTAGGGAGGGTTTTCTCTGTGGGAGGGACAGAGGCGTCAGGGGCCCTGGGCTGGTCCCACTGCCCCTCCAGGGATGTTGCACAGGGCCTGCAAAGAGGGTGGAGAGTGACCAGAGCCAGCCCAGAGCTCCCCAGGCCCCTCTGCAGCTTTGGCCATGTCCATTGACATCTGGCTCCCACGGCCTTACCTGAGCCCCTTGCAGTGCCCAGTTCCCTAAGGCAGAAGGGGGTCCCAGCACAGCATGGAATGGTTCTGATCTGTGCTCCCTTCCAGATGAGGGTGGTAGGAAGGCTTCTCCAGCAGCTTGGCTTCATGAAGATTTTCTGCCTATGGAGCCCCATGCAGGTATGTTCTCACTGTCACAACAAGGAATAATCATTGACAACGTGGCAGGAACCAGGTGACAGAAGCTTCTGTGGCTGTTGAATTACAGGTGTGTCTGCAGCGAGGACATTTCAAGCTCCTTTTCTGGTTGCTACACGCAAGCCCAGCTCCCATCACAGGGGTGAGTGGTGTGTCCCTGCTGATCCCACAGGCTGAGCCCTGGTTCTGTGGGATCCATTCATCTGAAATGGAAATACTTTCTGTTAAGATCCTCCTAGAGGGAGGAAAAAACCTACAGGAGACAAGAGGCTGAGTGATGTGGAGAGACACCGTGGTGGGTCCACGTCCCTCAGCCTCCTCCTGAGACTCAGCAGCCGGGGGCTTTCTCTGCACATCTGGACACACCGTGCCAGGCACAGCAGGAAGGGATCCATGTCAGCCTCACTGCCCCTCTGCTGCTTTCACAGCCTGCAGGGCTGTTTCTCAGCCTTGCCTGGCTGCAGCTTCTCCCCAGCCTCTGCAGGAAGGCATTTGGCATCAGCTGACAGGGAGCCCAAACTGCACCATGGGCCATGCACACCCTGAAATCCCCTGCAATTTCCCAGTCTTGTGGTAGATGTGGCTGGCCTGGCTCCAAAGTTTGGATGCCTTCCTGAAACTTATCCATAACTTTGACAACTATTGCCTCCTGAAGATGCCACCTTCATGTTGGGGAACAAACAGCCCCACCTGATGCATGTATCCCTCTTCCTTTCTCCAGAGACGGAAGGAGAGGCTGCGCTGAAGGCAGCATTTCCCGGAGGAAGCAGTGGCCCATGGGCAGCCTCTGCTGCAGGAAGGGAGGCCATGCCAGGCACAGTCCCAGGAGGTAATTGCTGTGCCCCTGGGCCTGAGCCCTGCTGAGGCTTGAGCTGCCATCTCTGCTGCTGGGCAGTGCAGGCACAGCCCGGACAAGACCAGCACAGCCCAGTGGAATTATCCCCAGCAGGCTCAGGGCACTTGGCTACTGAGCAGTCCTGCTGGGGTCCCTCCATGGGAGACAGGTCCCAAATCCTGGCAGCAGCTGCAGAGGGGTGCCCATGGTGGGGAATAGGCAGAGGGGGAGGGCAAGGCTCCACTCTATCATGAAAGAGCCTGGCCCAGTCCCTATGGGATGGGAGAGCTGTCCCAGCAGAACGTGGGCAGGAGGGAGGGAGGGCCTGAGGGACAGTTGTGGCACTGCCTGCTGTAGTTCTTCCCCATTGCTTTTACAATTCTTTCAGCTGTGGCAGAGAGAGGGCCCCAGTGGGGCCTGGGCTGCTCCAGCCACCTCTCCCAGGGATGCTGCACAGGGCCTGCAAAGAGGGTGGAGAGTGACCAGGAGCCATCCCAGAGCCCCCAGGCCCCTCTGCAGCTGTGGCCATGTCCACTGACATCTGGCACCCACAGCCTTAGCATGACTCCCTTGCACTGCCCGGTTCCCTAAGGTAGAAGGGGATCTCAGCACACCATGGAAACTGTTCTGATCTGTGCTCCCTTCTAGATTTGGAACTCAACCTCAATTATTTGGAAGTGCTACTGAATGATACTTTGAATATCTTGGAGAATGCTGGAGGCAAGTTCTTCTATTCCCTTTACTGACAGAACACAAAATGACAAGGTGGCAAGAGCTCACTCATGTGCCATATCTCTTAAAATAATCTCAGGCTTGTTGGGTTCTAGAAACCTCGCCCTGCTCCCTTCTAGAGCCCTGAGGGATCCCACAGGTCACTACCAGTGGGAAGAAGGAGCATTTAGCTGTCAATCTCTTCCCGTGTGCAATGCCAGTGTCTCCTTCCATGTGCTCTGTGCAGCCACGGAGAGGAGCAGAGAGGGAAGGGGCCGGGCCCAGGGCTGTGCCCCGGGGCTGTGCCTTGCATGGCTCCTTTGCCAGCCCCAGGGAGCCTGAGGGTCTCCTACAGAGCCACGAGAGCTGTTCTGTCCTACCTCTTTTTTCAGCCAAGCCTCTTGCTGAAGGTGATCTGGCTTCCCAACCCACACCCAGGACTGAGGCTCTGGAAGATGGTGAGGGTAGGTGAAGGCCTTTCCCCCTGGGAGAGCTGCCAGCTCAGAGCCCAAGGCTTGGCCAGGAGAGCATCTCTGCAGGTGCCAGGACAGAGCCATGCACATGTGTGCCCTCACCCTGCGTGGTCCTCTCACCACTCCTGAGGCTCAGTGCTGCCTGTTCAGATCAGAAGAGATGACAGAAGCTTCTGTGGCTGTTGAGTTACAGGTGTGTCTGTAGGGAGGACTCTCCCAGCTCCTGGGTTGGTTGCTGCACACAAGCCTGGCTCCCATCACAGGGGTGAGTGGTGTGTCCCTGCTGACCCCACAGGCTGAGCATTTGCATTCTGGGATCCATTCCTGGGAAATGGAATTATTTTGCTCTAAGGTCCTCCAAGAGGAAATACCAAAGCTACAGGAGTTATGAAACCCCATGAGCCATCCAAACCCATGAGGCAAATGCTGAAGAAAATTCTGCAGGAAGGACAAGGTGGGTCCATGTCCCTCAGCCTTCTCCTAAGACTCAGCAGCTGGGGACTTTCTCTGCACATCTGGACACGCAGTGCCCAACACAGCAGGAAGGGATCCATGTCAGCCTCACTGCCCCACTGCTGCTTTCAAGCCCTGCAGGGCTGTTTCCCAGCCTGGCCTGGCTGCAGCTTCTCCCCAGCCTCTGCAGGAAGGCATTTGGTATCAGCTGACAGGGAGTCCAAACTGCACCATGGGCCATGCACAGCCTGAGATCTTGTAGAATTCTCTGGTCTCCGGGTAGATCAGAAATGGCAGCTGTTTGGAGAAAGGAGGGCCCTGGCCAATCCCAAAAGTTGATATGATATCCTGGTCCTTAACCAAGTCTTTGAGAAGCATTGCCTCCTGAAGATGCCACCTCGCCCAGTGGGGAATGCTGCCATCTGATCCAGCTGTCCCTTTCTGCAGAAGTGGATGGAGAGGCTGTGCTGAAGGCAGCGTTTCCCAGAGGAAGCAGTGGCTCATGGACAGCCTCTGCTGCAGGAAGGGAAGCCATGCCAGGCACAGTCCCAGGAGGTAATTGCTGTGCCTCTGGGCCTGAGCCCTGCTGAGGCTTGAGCTGTACATCTCTGCTACTGGGGAGTGCCCGCCCTTGAGGGATGTTGCACAGGGCATGGAAAGAGTGTTGAGAGTGACCAGGAGCCAGCCCAGAGCATTTCAGGCCCCTCTACAGCTTCCTCCATGTCCACTGACATCTGGCTCCCATGGTCTTACCCAACCCCCTGGCAGTGCCCAGTTCCCTAAGGCAGAAGGGCGATCCCAGCACACCATGGAATGGTTCTGATCTGTTCCCTTCCAGATGAGGTTCCCAGGAAGGATTCTCCATTAGATTGGCTGGATAAAGTTTTGAAGCCCTTGGAGCCTCCTGCAGGTATGTTCTCAGTGTCCCATTGAGGAATAATCATTGACAACCTGGTAGGAAGCAGGTGACAGAAGCTTCTGTGGCTGTTGAGTTACAGGTGTGTCTGCAGGGAGGACTTTCCCAGCTCCTTTGCTGATCACTGCCCGCAAGCCCGGCTCCCATCGCAGGGGTGAGTGGTGTGTCTCTGCCGTACCCACAGGCTGAGCACTGCTTTTCTGGGATTCATTCCTGGCAAATGGAACTATTTTTTGTTAAGGTCCTCCGAGAGGGAAGAACAGAGCCACAGGACAGAAAGAACCACTTGAGTCACACCATATCCTGAAAGAAATAGAGAAGGAACTGCTCACAGGGCGTGGTGGGTACATTTCCCTCAGCCTTTCCTGAGTCTCTGCAGTCAGGGGCTTTCTCTGGACATGCCATGCCCTGCACCATGGGAAGGGATCCATGGCAGCCTCACTGCCCTGCTGCTGCTTTCAAGCCCTGCAGGGCTGTTTCCCAGCCTGGCCCGGATGCAGTTTCTGCCCAGCCTCTGCAGGAAGGCATTTGGCATCAGCAGACAGGCTGCCCAAACTGCACCATGGCCCATGCACACCTTGAGATCCTCTGCAACTTCCTGGTCTCTGAGCAGATCAGGAGAGGTGGTGGTTTGGACAAGAGAGAGCCTGGGCCTTTTCCTGATCCTCTTCCATGTCTTTGACAAGCACTGCCTCCTGAAGAGGCCACTTCCCTGCTATGTAATGGTTCCATCTGATCCAGCTGTGCCTCTTCCTTTCTCAAGGGATGGACAGAGAGGCTCTATGGAAGGCGGCATTTCCTGAAGGAAGGGAGGCAATTGCAGGCACGGGCCCAGGCACAGGAGGTAATTGCTGTGCTGGGCTCAGCCCTTGGTGGGGCTGTGTGCCAGCAGCTCTTCCCACAGGGCCTCTCCTTGCAGAGCCTGGCAGCAGCCAAAGCTGGAGGTGCCTCGGCTTCCAGGCCTCTGGTGCTCATTCCCAGCCCCTGGGAAATGGGACTCGTGCACCAGTGTCCATCCCACTGCAGCTGCTCCCAGAGCCGGCCCTAAGCATCCAGAGGCCCAAGACACAGGAGCAGTCCTGAGTGGGAGCCCTGCTGTGAGCCCAGGGCCACAGCCAGCCCTGGCTCCCAACTGGGCAGGGGCTGCACTGGCCCCTGACAGGGCCTGGCTCTGTCCCCTTGGGCTGGGGGAGCTGTCACAGAGCAGGGAGGGTCAGGGGTGGCAGTGGCTGCTCAGGGATGGGTTTGGCCCGTGGCCCTGGAAGGAGTCACTGCCCAAGCAGCTGTGCTGTCCCTAGGTCCCCCTCTCAGCTTTCTGGGTTTTATTGTGTGGCACAGCCTGTGCCAAGGGCTGGCAAGGTGCCTGCAGGCCCCAGCTCTGGGGGAAACAGGGAATATCCTGGACATACCCACCGTGCTGCCAGCTCAGCAGTGGAGCACAGCACAGGCCTCACGCTGCCCATTGCTCCCACAGATGCAGCCGGCACAACACGTGTTCCCAATTCCCAGAAGGGCATCAGAAGAGGTTTCTGTCAGGGAACACGCTGTTGGCTAGAATTAATGGCAGGCCTGCTTTGTTTGGTGCTTGTCTTCATTTTATGCTGTGTTGGAATCTGGTATGTCTGGAAGACAAAACGGTGAGTGTTTCGTTCATTTTTCCCTCAAACAGCTTCTTTTGAAAGTTATTGTAGAATAGAAACATTCCCAGTGAAGCTGCTGTGGACTTGTGGATAGTCCTTGGTTGCCCAAAACACTCTCCTGAGAGTTCTGCTGCTGCCCAGGGCTTTCATTGTCCTCTTAATTGCTGGGCCTTGTCCTGGGGAGCCCGCTGGGGCTGCAGCCAGTGCTGGCTGCCACTGAGGCTGCCTGGCCAAGAGCAGCCCCAGGAGCAGCGGGCAGAGGCAAAGCAAGGTGGGCAGGAGAAAGAGCGGGGACGAGATTGCCCTTGACAGGCAGAGGTGCTCTGGGGCCTGTTCCTGGCCAGGGACCCTGCCCAGAGCCATCCCCTGCTCTCCAGGGCCTTGAGGGGCAGCTGTCCAGCTGGGCCAAGCTGTGCCAGCAGCTCCAGCCGTGCTGGGGAGCCTTGGCAGCTCTGGGCCCTGCTGTGCAGGAGGGTCCCTGTGTGCCAGCGGCAGCTGGGGGCCTCAGCCACTTTCTTTCTCTACAGGAGCGCCTCTGCACCTCCAGATGTCCGGCCAAACAGCTCAGTGTTGTGAAAAACGAGGTTCACGTATTTTTCTTATAGAATTTAAAGGTTTAATGAAAAGATAATTCGGATCTAAAAATAAAGTACAGAGATACAGCCAGGTGTCTCTGCATTCAGCCAAGAGAGCACACCTAACTAACAAAGGATTGTCCCTTAAAAACAGAATCCTACATATCCATAAATTCTCATGCATATTCATACATTCTTCTTAGGATCTTTGGTGTTCTTCTGTTTAGTTTTCTCTTGCCCCCTTCCCAATAGATCAATCTTCTTGGCACCAATGAGATTTACATTTCCTGATAACAGAAATGCAATAAATTCCTCCCCCAGAGTTCTGGTCACTGTTGTCTTCATCTGGATAAGATAGTTTCTGAATGTAGGGGGCATCTCCAGCTATCTTTTGCAGTCTTTGGGTTATACAAACTAAAGTAGTTTTTGCTTTAATACTATGCCAAAGCTTAACATATGTGTATTATACCACTACTTCTAGGTTTCATCAATAACAGAAATAAAGGAAACCATATTAATACAAAAAAATTTTCTAATCTTATACATATAAGATTCCTTTTAATATTTGAGAAAAGCCAATAATATGATATGCATTTATATCAGTGTGAATGTTAATCACTACACTCAGTCAGGGAGAGCTGCACCTCTCTTCCTGAGTCTCCAAGCCAGTGTCTGTTTTCCTTGCCAAAGCTGCATTATCAGCTTATTGCTGTGCGGCCACCACCCCGAACAGGACCCTCTGTCCCTGAAAGTGCTGGCCCTGGTGTCTGGCCAGGACTGAAGGCAGGACCCTCCTGCCAAGGCAGAGCTTGAGCAACACCTTTGGGCTTCTGCTCTGGGGTCTGGCTGGTACCACCAGCACTGGCACAGCTGCTTGGCTGGCCACAGCCTTGGCTGGGCAGGCAGCAGCCGGGCTTGGGGAACCCACCTTGTTATCTTTATTTTTTATTTTTAAAAATTAGAATATTTTTGAAATATTTAGAATTATTTTTAGTAGGAAGTAATCCCCAAATGTTTCTTCCCTTTTGCCATATTAATAACATATTTTTCAAAGTAGTTTTAGAATTCTGGAACATTTTTTCCACTTCTGCAATTAAACATGAAGTTGCATTTAATTGATAATATTTACTCTAAGAGGGATTAAGACACACTGTTGGGGGTTAGGTGTCTCTTTTTTTTTTTAGTTCTGGCTTGCCCATGGAATTTTTACCCATTAGTTGTGGGGAAAAACTAACTGTGGGTACTTGGTGGGTGCTTGACAAAAGACAAAGAGTTTGGCTGGGCCTGGGGGGGGGGGAAGGGGGCAGGAAAAAGGAGGGTGGGGACAGTTTGGGGGCTTTCTTCAGCTTCAGAGAAGGACACGTTGGGTGCAGAGCTGCTACGGTGGGGAGAAAGGGAATTTCGCCATCACCCAGACGGAGCTGCTGCTTCTTCTCCTTCTCCCCTCTTTGTTGGTGGCCTCGCACCCCCTGTCCTGCCGGGACGTGTGGCAGTGCCAGCCACCGCCGCAGAGCTGCTGATCCACCTCAGCCACCGGCCCAGGATCTCAGCTCATCCCTGCTGTTCCAGCTGAGTGTTCCTCAGAGCCCTGCAGGAGCACCGGGACTGCCCGCCCGAGGGGTTTGTGAAACAAAGCCTCTCCTCCATCCCGTCTCAGCCGAGAAAGCTGTCACAGGGCCCCTGGTTCTGTTTTCTTGTTAATGCTGAAGTTATTGTTGTTTGTTTGCCTGGTTATAAATACTAATAAAGAACTGTTATTCCTATCCTCAGATCTCTGCCTGAAAGCCCCTTGATTTCAGAATTATAATAATTCAGAGGGAGGGGGTCTACATTTTCATTCCAAGGGAGGCCCCTGCCCTTTCTAGCAGACACCTGTCTTCCAAAACAAAGACAGATGGGGAGTTTCTCCATCCTCCTTACCCTTGTGGGGCCAGCAGTGCTCTTGGTTCCTCATGCTCTTTTTGTGGGGCCTTTTGTGTCTGTGCCCCTCCAACTTAGCGGGACAGGGGATATTTGCTGCCCCCTTTCTGCTTCTGGGAAGCCTGTGCGGGCTCTTTGTCCCTCTCTGATTTGGGGGGTGCCAGTGTTGTCACCATCCTGGCAGCCCCCGGCCGCTCTTTGCCCTCTGCCAGGCCAGGGGTGTTCTCTGTCCCCTTGCAATTTGTGGGGCTGGCACAGGCACAATTCCCCTTCTCTTTGAGGGGGCTGGCAGTCTCCTCTTCCCCCTGTGACTTGGGGGATGCGCTGGGCTCCATCCATCTCTTATTTTGTGTTGCCAGGTATTTATCTCCCTTCAGTTTGGGAGGCCCGGGGATAGTCTCCATCCTCCTCCAGTCTTGAGGGGCCTGGGAGTAGTCTCTGTCTCCCACCGATTTGGGGGGACTGGTGCAGGCTCCACCCCCCTCTGATTTTGAGGGACAACCTGGAGGAAAGGCACCAAAATCTTGACAAAGGCTGAAGAGAACACTCTGATTACCCCTTTTGCTAAGAGGTTCCCTTAGCTGAAGTTGCTAACCAGGACAAAACTTCCAGGCCCGCAGTGGGTTTTGGGTTGTTTTATTTCCTGGGCCCTCAGTCCTGCGTGGGACACGGGAACTGGGTGCTGCAGAGGCTGCGCCAAGGCATCAGAAATGCCCGCCCAAACACCCAAGGGTGGTAGAAGATCTGCTCCAGCACCGGCCGGTCCATGGGGTGCTTGGACAAACAGCAGCGGATCAGATGTTGGCACTCTGGGGAGAGAAGGCAGAAAGCGGCGCTCACTTGCAGAAGGCTCCTGCCCAGTTGCTCCCGGCGCCTGCAGAAGCCGGGCCATGCTGCGTGTGCTGGGAGCTGCCCTTGGCGGGAGAGCGGCACGGCAGGACAAGCGTCCCCTCCTTCAGCCAAGCGTGCCACACCCAGCCTGCCACGGGCCACCTGCTGCAGCCGGCCCTTGAGGGCACATGGACGTCCCGCGCAGCTGCGGGAGGGCCGGGCTGGGCTGCGCGGTGCCACCTGCCAAAGCCTGCCTGCTTCAGGCCGCGTACCAACCTGGAGAGACCTCCTGCGGGAAGAAGAGCTGCCCCAACACGGTGTCACGCTCGTTCTCGAAGGGCAGGAACCCGCACACCATCTCCAACAGCAGCACGCCCAGGGACCAGATGGTCGCCCCATCACCGTGGTAGCAGCGCAGGCCGATCCACTCGGGCGGGCAGTACGTGCGTGTTCCTAGGGGAGACGGGTGGCACTGCTCAGGCGCAGGCTGCTGCCTTCCAGAACCTGGTGCCGGCCTCCTGCTAGAGGCAGGGACTGCAGCCGTGGCCACAACTTCCCCCCAAGGCCTGCCTGCCTCCCCCTGACAATGGGCCAAAGCCAAGAAACCATTCTGCAAGGCTGACAACACCAGCGGAGCAGCCCAAGGCCGTGCGGGCCTGCCAAGCCGAGGACCCAGGGCCCGGCTTTTGCAGCCCCTTTCTGTCAGCAGGGCCGGCAGCCGGCTCCTGGGGCACAGCACCTGCCCCGTGCCACAGGGCAGCTGGCAGCCGGCTGAATGCTGCACCCCGCGGCCCAGGAGGGAATGGGGCTGTGCAGTGCCTGGCACTGGGAGCAGGGCCCGCGCTCTGGGCTCACCGGCAAACTGTGTGCAGGCCCGCTCCTGGAGGAAGGTGCCACAACCAAAGCCGATCAGCTTCAGCTCGCCAGTCTCCGGGTTGACGAGGAGGTTCTCTGGCTTGATGTCCCGGTGCAGGACACCACAGGCGATGCAGTGCCACACGGCCTCCAGCACCTGCCAGAAAAGCCAGCGTGCCACCTCCTCGCTCAGGAACTCTTGCTCCAGCAGGATGTGCAAGAGATCCCGAGATTGCTCTGGACGCTCCATCACCAGAACGAAGCTGTCAGGCAGCTCGAACCAGTCGAGGAGCTGGATAATTCTGCGGCAGCCAAAGCCTACCTTTTCCATTAGCACGATCTCCAGTGGAACACAGGTGCCGTCGGGCTGTGAGGAGGAGGCCTCCATCACAGGGCCTGATGCTGCCAGGAACCCCCCAAGTGCCCGCCAGTGCAGTGGCCACAGCCAGCACCGGCCACCTTGCTCTGACCTGCTTCTAGGCTGCTCTCAGAAGCCCTGGCCTGGCCTGCGAATGCCCCTCCAGAGCCCCATGGGAGCCTCAGACATCTCCTCAGGTCTCACCTGCCGGTACAGAAGCCTTGTTGGTATTTGGTGGCTCTATGGGAGCAGCTTCCTGGAGATGGAGGAAACTCCCTGTTCCCTCGAGAATTGTCTCCTCTACCAGGCACGGGCTGTTGCCAGCTGGCACATCCAGCACCGTCACCTGGGAGCTGTGGTCCTGCAGCTGCTGGTTCCAGGACACTTGCTGCTCCTCCACCTGCTCCTGAGACGGCTCCCCTGGATCAGGCTGGGCTCCCACTTGGACCTGGGGGCTTTCCCTGGCCATGTCAGTGCTCAGGGTCACGCCCATGTTGTTGAAGTCCAAGGGTCCAAGAAAGCTGGGAGACCTGTCCCTGGGCTCTGCACCTTCTGCAGGCTGACAGGTCTGGCTGAGCCTCTCCGAGGGATGGAGGCTGTCAGAGATAGCGGAGGCTCCTGGCACCATGGACGTTCTCTGACAGCCTGAGCTCCTTGCATGGATGGCGGGTCTTCTCTGCTGTGCCATCCTTGCAAGGCTTGAGGCTCTCCCAAGGATGGCCAGTCTTGCTGGGAGCAGCCTCCTGAAGGGATGGCGGCTTCTGGAGAAGCTGGGAGAGCCACAGCAGGGCAGGTGGCCTCACCTCATCAGCTTCTCCAGTTCTTTCCACAACGCCAGCCACATCCCAAAGAAGAGTGGCACAGATGTCCCATTGTGTGCCCAGTGCCGGATCATCACTTCCTGCAGCTCTTGGGCCACTGCCATGCAGGGACCGCAGCTGCAGGAGCTCTCCAGAGGGCTTCCGGGAGCACCTGGCCGCCGGCGAGGGGTGGCCCGAGGCCTGGAGAACCTGGGAGCCTCAGGGGCTGCTCGGTTCCTCCATGGGCCTCTGGGCCTAACCCTGGGGCACTTCCTCGTCTGCCGCCTCCGTGGTTTCCAGTGGCCACCGGCCCAGCAGACAGCCACAGCGGCCAGCAGCAGGACAAGGGCAGCCATCAGGACGCCACCGTCACCCATGGCTACGGCACGTCCCATGGCGACTGCACTGGCAGCTGCGGGGGCTGGCCTGGTTTATATAGGGCTGGCGTGGTGATGTCACAGTGCTATGGCCAGCACAGCTGTGTGACATCACGGCCCTGCATCACCCCAGCGCTCAGCCCCTTTGTGACATCACGGCCCCACCCAATTCAGGGATCACAGCCCTGGCTCATCCCTGAAGATGAACATGGCCTGGAAAAGCCTGGAAATCAGAACCGGAGCTCAGCCCCTTGCAATGAATCCTTCCCTGGAGCAAGTGGCAGCACATCAGGAAGAGTGCTGCTGCCACCTGTGTCAAGCCCTGGCTCCCAGGACGCTGCAGCGGCACCAACTTCAAACAATCACTACCCTGTGCCAGAGAAGATCCCCAAGAGGCAAAGGGAGGAGAAGTTCCTCTGTCTCTGGGGATCTCTCCTGAAATGGCTGGCGAGGACTGCAAGAGTTTTCTCATAGCAGCTCACCAACTTCTGCAGAGCCTCTGCTCTAAATAAATCAGGATTTTCCAAAGAGCGCTCATGCTTGTCCCACTGCTCTGGTTTTGACTGCCATGGGGTTCCTCTCTTCCCAAGAGCTGGCACGTGCTGGGTTTGGATTCAAGATGGGAATGCTGTGGTTCAGTCAGGAGTGGTTTGGTTTCTGCTGAGCAGGGCTTGCCCTCTTCAAGGACTTTGCAGTGTCCCTTGGTACAATGCATGTTTTCCTCTGGGAAGGGAGGGGTGAGTGTTGAAGACAGAGGCAATAAATGCATTAGAAAACCTGCAATGTGTCTGTGTCCATGTTTGTCAGGGGACCATACACATCCTGGAAGGGGACGATGTAATTTCTATAATTTCTTTTTTTAATGTATTAACAAGTCAGTTTTTATTGTGCCTCACATTTTTGGCCACGTTCGTCTCCAGCTGAGCTTTCAGTGCACCAAATTTCTTGCTGCAGTGGCAAGAAGCATCTCTGTATTCTTCTCCTGATCTTCATTCCTTGTCCTCTACCCATCCCATCCCGCCCCAGGGAGCAGGGACCTTCCTGGGGCAGATCCAGGAGGATATCCAGGACCATCCCTGCCTGGGACGGGTGCCAAGGAGATCCAGGAGGGTTCAGTGTCCAGCTCTAAGTCCTGGGACACCCTGTGCCATGCTCCCAACAGCCCTGATTTTCAGGAAGGAGCCTCAGCAGTCACCTGACCATCCATGGATTTTTCTTCCAGGAATTCACTGTGGAGCTTGTTTCTGTTTTCCTGCTCTTTCTGAGCTCCTGTCAACATGGCATGGAGCTGGAAGAGGTGGAGAGGAGAAACGTCGGTAATGGGAAGACAGAAGGAAATTGCTGGGAAAAGGAAGACACACACCCATAATGGTGGCTGCAGAAAGCTCCACACACTCCAGCCTGCCCCAAAACCAGGGACAGCCCTGGCTAAAATCCAAGGAAAACACTGCTGAGGATCCAAGGAATCCGAGCCATGATCTGTGTGGAGAGTGTCCCTGACAGGAGGAACGTGAATGGAACCGAGCGAGGCTGGGGCAGGAGGGTCAGAGCGAGCAGAGAAGGGGGGCCCATCAACATCCTAATTTACTGCTCCAGAGAAAGAAAAATTCCCAGCTTTAATTCCAAGGAGGATAATTTAATATCTCCTTGGCATCTGCAGATCTATGACCTGAATCCAGTCATGAGTTTCCTTCAGGTCTCCACCCTCGGGACCAGTTAAACAGATAGTGGGGTTAAACTCTTTCCCACTTCTTAAATCTGGATCCTCCTGTTCCATGAGAGACTTTTAATTGTGTCCCTCACAGAATCCTTCTGGAGCAGAATTCCCAGTGTGAAATGAATGGGGACAGGGAGTGTTGGGTGAAGAACTGATTAATGTGATATGGGAATGTGCCTCGCTGGGGATCCAAGCCAGCCGAATTTCACCCAGGGAAAAAAAGAGGGATTAAGTTCAAGCCTTGGGAAGCATTTGTTTAAGTTATGGCAAAGAGAAAGGGCTTATGGCAGTTAATATGTTAATCGACTCACCCCTTATAAGGTTATGTTTCTAGAATGTTCCTGGTTCTCTCCCCTGATTGGTTGTTATTTGTTGCAGTATTTTGCATATTTCTAACCCCAGTTTGTGGTTGGACCCATGCCCTCAGGCTCTGCCCTCAGACCTACCCTGTATATTTCTGTGTCTGCCCATAGTCCTGGTCTTTGGAGTTTGTCCCTATACTGCGCACGGTTTATGGGAGTTGTGCTTATTTTATTTCTCATAAAAAGTGTTAATTTTAGGTGGACACAAACTCCATCATACCCTTTCATTTTATTTGCACCTCAATTCCCTGAAGTCAGAGATCCCTAAAGTATTAAAGGTACTGGTTTTCAATAGGATAACATCCATTTAATTCCCAGAAAGAGGCACAGAATTAGATTTGAATCCAAGTTCGGATTCAGCATGGGAATGTAGGGGACAGCACACCGATGGTTTCCATGTTGCTGAGCAGGGCTTGTCCTGTCCATGGACTTTGCAATCCCCGACTGGACAATCCATGTCCCATGCTCTGCCAGCAAGGAGGTGACACCATCACCGTTCCCCTCCTCATCCCCGTGTCCTATTTAGACAAGAATCTTCCTTCTCCTCTGCTCCAGAGGGTGCTCGAGTGCCCACAGGGAGCCCCTTCCTCGCTCGTGTGGAACTGGTGAGGGCTGGGGTGACGCAGGGCTGTGATGTCACAAAGGGGTTAAGCTCTGGTGTGATGCAGGGCCGTGATGTCACACAGCTGTCCTGGCCACACCACTGTGACATCACCGCTCCAGCCCTATATAAACCGGGCCAGCCCCCGCAGCTGCCAGTGCAGTCGCCATGGGACGTGCCGTAGCCATGGGTGACGGTGGCGTCCTGATGGCTGCCCTTGTCCTGCTGCTGGCTGCTGTGGCTGTCTGCTGGGCCGGTGGCCACTGGAAACCATGGAGGCGGCAGACGAGGAAGCGCCCCAGGGTTAGGCCCAGAGGCCCATGGAGGAACCGAGCAGCCCCTGCGGCTCCCAGGTTCTCCAGGCCTCGGGCCACCCCTCACCGGCGGCCAGGTGCTCCCGCAAGCCCTCTGGAGAGCTCCTGCAGCTGCGGTCCCTGCATGGCAGTGGCCCAAGAGCTGCAGGAAGGGATGATCCGGCACTGGGCACGCAATGGGACATCTGTGTCGCTCTTCTTTGGGATGTGGCAGGCGTTGTGGAAAGAACTGGAGAAGCTGATGAGGTGAGGCCACCTGCCCTGCTGTGTCTTGCCCAGCTTCTCCAGAAGCCACCATCCCTTCAGGAGGCTGCTCCCAGCAAGACTGGCCATCCTTGGGAGAGCCTCAAGCCTTGCAAGGATGGCACAGCAGAGAAGACCTGCCATCCGTGCAAGAAGCTCAGGCGGTCAGAGAACGTCCATGGTGCCAGGAGCCTCCACTATATCTGACAGCCTCCATCCCTAAGAGAGGCTGTATGGCACTGCACGGCTTGTGGCGTCCTGCACCGGGACATCAAGCCAGAGAACCTCCTCGTCAACCCAGACACTGGGGACCTGAAGCTGATGGACTTCGGTTGTGGCACCTTCCTCCAGGAGCGGGCCTTCACACAGTTTGCCGGTGAGCCCAGAGCGCGGGCCCTGCTCCCAGTGCCAGGCACTGCACAGCCCCATTCCCTCCTGGGCCACGGGGTGCAGCGTTCAGCTGGCTGTTGGAGATGGTGTGCGGGTTCCTGCCCTTTGAGAACGAGCGTGACACCGTGTTGGGGCAGCTCTTCTTCCCGCAGGAGGTCTCTCCAGGTTGGTACGTGGCCTGAAGCAGGCAGGCTTTGGCAGGTGGCACCGCGCAGCCCAGCCCGGCCCTCCCGCAGCTGCGCGGGACGTCCATGTGCCCTCAAGGGCCGGCTGCAGCAGGTGGCCCGTGGCAGGCTGGGTGTGGCACGCTTGGCTGAAGGAGGGGACGCTTGTCCTGCCGTGCCACTCTCCCGCCAAGGGCAGCTCCCAGCACACGCAGCGTGGCCCGGCTTCTGCAGGCGCCGGGAGCAGCTGGGCAGGAGCCTTCTGCAAGTGAGCGCCGCTTTCTGCCTTCTCTCCCCAGAGTGCCAACATCTGATCCGCTGCTGTTTGTCCAAGCACCCCATGGACCGGCCAGTGCTGGAGCAGATCTTCTACCACCCTTGGGTGTTGGGCGGGCATTTCTGATGCCTTGGCGCAGCCTCTGCAGCACCCAGTTCCCGTGTCCCACGCAGGACTGAGGGCCCAGGAAATAAAAGAACTCGAAACCCATGGCGGGCTGGCGAGTCTGGTCCTTGTTAGCAACTTCAGCTAAGGGAACCTCTGGGCAAAAGGGGTAATCAGAGTGTTCTCTTCAGCCTTTGTCAAGATTTTGGTGCCTTTCCTCCAGGTTGTCCCTCAAAATCAGAGGGGGGTGGAGCCTGCACCAGTCCCCCCAAATTGCTTGGAGGCAGAGACTTCTCCCAGGTCCCTCAAAACTGGAGGAGGATGGAGACAATCCCCGGGCCCCCCAAAATGAAGGGAGATAAATACCTGGCAACACAAAATAAGAGATGGATGGAGCCCAGAGCATCCCCCAAGTCAGAGGGGGAAGAGGAGACTGCCAGCCCCCGCAAAAGAGGAGGGGAATTGTGCCTGTGCCAGCCCCACAAATTGCAAGGGGACAGAGAACACCCCTGGCCTGGCAAAGGGCAAAGAGCAGCCGGGGGCTGCCAGGATGGTGACAATACTGGCACCCCCCAAATCAGAGAGGGACAAAGAGCCCGCACAGGCTTCCCAGAAGCAGAAAGGGGGCAGCAAATATCCCCTGTCCCCCTAAGTCGGAGGGGCACAGACACAAAAGGCCCCACAAAAAGAGCATGAGGAACCAAGAGCACTGCTGGCCCCACAAGGGTAAGGAGGATGGAGAAACTCCCCATCTGTCTTTGTTTTGGAAGACAGGTGTCTGCTAGAAAGGGCAGGGGCCTCCCCTGGAATGAAAACGTAGACCCCCCTCCCTCTATATTATTATAATTCTGAAATCAAGGGGCTTTCAGGAAGAGATCTGAGGATAGGAATAACAGTTCTTTATTAGAATTTATAACCAGGCAAACAAACAACAATAACTACAGCATTAGCAAGAAAACAGAACCAGGGGGCCCGTGACAGCTTTCTCGGCTGAGACGGGATGGAGGAGAGGCTTTGTTTCACAAACCCCCTCGGGCGGGCAGTCCCGGTGCTCCTGCAGGGCTCTGAGGAACACTCAGCTGGAACAGCAGGGATGAGCTGAGATCCTGGGCCGGTGGCTGAGGTGGATCAGCAGCTCCGCGGCGGTGCCTGGCACTGCCACACGTCCCGGCAGGACAGGGGGTGCGAGGCCACCAACAAAGAGGGGAGAAGGAGAAGCAGCAGCAGCTCCGTGTGAGTGACGGTGAAATTCTCTTGTGCCCACCGCAGCAGCTCTGCACCCAACGTGTCCTTCTCCCAAGCTGAAGAAAGCCCCCCAAACTGTCCCCATCCTCCTTTTTCCTGTCCCCTTCCCCCCCTGGGCCCGCCCAAACTCTTTGTCTTTTGCCAAGCACCCACCAAATACCCACAGTTAGGTTTTCCCCACAACTAATGGGTAAAAATTCCACAGGCAAGCCAGAACTAAAAAAAAAAAGGGACACCTAACCCCCAACAGTGTGTCTTAATCCCTCTTAGAGTAAATATTATCAGTTAAATGCAAC
Source organism: Cyanistes caeruleus (assembly GCF_971803275.1). Lineage (NCBI taxonomy): Eukaryota > Metazoa > Chordata > Aves > Passeriformes > Paridae > Cyanistes > Cyanistes caeruleus. The sequence goes on along the minus strand of NW_028256021.1, from coordinate 37,212 downwards.
TTCCTGTTTAATTGCAGAAGTGGAAAAAATGTTCCAGAATTCTAAAACTACTTTGAAAAATATGTTATTAATATTGCAAAAGGGAAGAAACATTTGGGGATTACTTCCTACTAAAAATAATTCTAAATATTTCAAAAATATTCTACTTTTTAAAAATAAAAAATGAAGATAACAAGGTGGGTTCCCCAAGCCCGGCTGCTGCCTGCCCAGCCAAGGCTGTGGCCAGCCAAGCAGCTGTGCCAGTGCTGCTGGTACCAGCCAGACCCCAGAGCAGAAGCCCAAAGGTGTTGCTCAAGCTCTGCCTTGGCAGGAGGGTCCTGCCTTCAGTCCTGGCCAGACACCAGGGCCAGCACTTTCAGGGACAGAGGGTCCTGTTCTGGGTGGTGGCTGCACAGCAATAAGCTGATAACGCAGCTTTGGCAAGGAAAACAGACACTGGCTTGGAGACTCAGGAAGAGAGGTGCAGTTCTCCCTGACTGAGTGTAGTGATTAACATTCACACTGTTATAAATGCATATCATATTATTGGCTTTTCTCAAATATTAAAAGGAATCTTATATGTATAAGATTAGAAAATTTTTTTGTATTAATATGGTTTCCTTTATTTCTGTTATTGATGAAACTTTGAAATAGTGGTATAATACATATATGTTAAGCCTTGGCATAGTACTAAAACAAAAACTACTTTAGTTTGTATAACCCAAAGACTGCAAAAGATAGCTGGAGATGCCCCCTACATTCAGAAACTATCTTATCCAGATGAAGACAGCAGTGACCAGAACTCTGGGGGAGGAATTTATTGCATTTCTGTTATCAGGAAATGTAAATCTCGTTGGCACCAAGAAGATTGATCTATTGGGAAGGGGGCAAGAGAAAACTAAACAGAAGAACACCAAAGATCCTAAGAAGAATGTATGAATATGCATGAGAATTTATGGATATGTAGTAGGATTCTGTTTTTAAGGGACAAATCCTTTGTTAGTAAGGTGTGCTCTCTTGGCTGAATGCAGAGACACCTGGCTGTATCTCTGTACTTTACTTTATTTTTAGATCCGAATTATCTTTTCATTAAACCTTTAAATTCTATAAGAAAAATATGTGAACCTCGTTTTTCACAACACTGAGCTGTTTGGCCGGACATCTGAAGGTGCAGAAGTGCTCCTGTGGAGAGAAGAGGTGGCTGAGGCCCCCAGCTGCCGCTGGCACACAGGGACCCTCCTGCACAGCAGGGCCCAGAGCTGCCAAGGCTCCCCAGCACGGCTGGAGCTGCTGGCACAGCTTGGCCCAGCTGGACAGCTGCCCCTCAAGGCCCTGGAGAGCAGGGGATGGCTCTGGGCAGGGTCCCTGGCCAGGAGCGGGCCCCAGAGCACCTCTGCCTGTCAAGGGCAATCTCGTCCCCGATCTTTCTCCTGCCCACCTTGCTTTGCCTCTGCCCGCTGCTCCTGGGGCTGCTCTTGGCCAGGCAGCCTCAGTGGCAGCCAGCACTGGCTGCAGCCCCAGCGGGCTCCCCAGGACAAGGCCCAGCAATTAAGAGGACAATGAAAGCCCTGGGCAGCAGCAGAACTCTCAGCAGAGTGTTTTGGGCAACCAAGGACTATCCACAAGTCCACAGCAGCTTCACTGGGAATGTTTCTATTCTACAATAACTTTCAAAAGAAGCTGTTTGAGGGAAAAATGAACGAAACACTCACCGTTTTGTCTTCCAGACATACCAGATTCCAACACAGCATAAAATGAAGACAAGCACCAAACAAAGCAGGCCTGCCATTAATTCTAGCCAACAGCGTGTTCCCTGACAGAAACCTCTTCTGATGCCCTTCTGGGAATTGGGAACACGTGTTGTGCCGGCTGCATCTGTGGGAGCAATGGGCAGCGTGAGGCCTGTGCTGTGCTCCACTGCTGAGCTGGCAGCACGGTGGGTATGTCCAGGATATTCCCTGTTTCCCCCAGAGCTGGGGCCTGCAGGCACCTTGCCAGCCCTTGGCACAGGCTGTGCCACACAATAAAACCCAGAAAGCTGAGAGGGGGACCTAGGGACAGCACAGCTGCTTGGGCAGTGACTCCTTCCAGGGCCACGGGCCAAACCCATCCCTGAGCAGCCACTGCCACCCCTGACCCTCCCTGCTCTGTGACAGCTCCCCCAGCCCAAGGGGACAGAGCCAGGCCCTGTCAGGAGCCAGTGCAGCCCCTGCCCAGTTGGGAGCCAGGGCTGGCTGTAGCTCTGGGATCGCAGCAGGGCTCCCACTCGGGGCTGCTCCTGTGCCTTGGGCCTCTGGATGCTTAGGGCCAGCTCCAGGAGCAGCTGCAGTGGGATGGACACTGGTGCAGGAATCCCGATTCCCAGGGGCTGGGAATGAGCTCCAGAGGCCTGGAAGCCGAGGCACCTCCAGCTTTGGCTGGACCGTGCAAGGAGAGGCCCTGTGGGAAGAGCTGCTGGCACACAGCCCCACCGAGGGCTGAGCCCAGCACAGCAATTACCTCCTGTGCCTGGGCCCGTGCCTGCAATTGCCTCCCTTCCTTCAGGAAATGCCGCCTTCCATAGAGCCTCTCTGTCCATCCCTTGAGAAAGGAAGAGGCACAGCTGGATCAGATGGAACCATTACATAGCAGGGAAGTGGCCTCTTCAGGAGGCAGTGCTTGTCAAAGACATGGAAGAGGATCAGGAAAAGGCCCAGGCTCTCTCTTGTCCAAACCACCACCTCTCCTGATCTGCTCAGAGACCAGGAAGTTGCAGAGGATCTCAAGGTGTGCATGGCCCATTGTGCAGTTTGGGTTCCCTGTCTGCTGATGCCAAATGCCTTCCTGCAGAGGCTGGGCAGAAACTGCATCCGGGCCAGGCTGGGAAACAGCCCTGCAGGGCTTGAAAGCAGCAGCAGGGCAGCGAGGCTGCCATGGATCCCTTCCCATGGTGCAGGGCATGGCATGTCCAGAGAAAGCCCCTGACTGCTGCATCTCAGGAAAGGCTGAGGGAAATGCACCCACCACGCCCTTTGAGCAGTTCCTTCTCTATTCCTTTCAGGATGTGGTGTGACTCAAGTGATTCTTTCTGTCCTGTGGCTTTGTTCTTCCCTCTCGGAGGACCTTAACAAAAAATAGTTCCGTTTCTCAGGAATGGATCCCAGAAAAGCAATGCTCAGCCTGTGGGTACGGCAGGGACACACCACTCACCCCTGCGATGGGAGCCGGGCTTGCGGGCAGTGATCAGCAAAGGAGCTGGGAAAGTCCTCCCTGCAGACACACCTGTAACTCAACAGCCACAGAAGCTTCTGTCACCTGGTTCCTACCAGGTTGTCAATGATTATTCCTCGATGGGACACTGAGAACATACCTGCAGGAGGCTCCAAGGGCTTCAAAACTTTATGCAGCCAATCTAATGGAGAAGCCATCCCAGGAAACTCATCTGGAAGGGAGCACAGATGAGAACCTTTTTCGGGGTGTGCTGGGATCACCTTCAGCCTTAGGGAACTGGGCACTGCCAGGGGGTTGGGTAAGACCATGGGAGCCAGATGTCAATGGACATGGCCAAAGCTGTAGAGGGGCCTGGAATGCTCTGGGCTGGCTCCTGGTCACTCTCAACACTCTTTCCATGCCCTGTGCAACATCCCTGAAGGGTGGGCGCTCCCCAGCAGCAGAGATGGCAGCTCAAGCCTCAGCAGGGCTCAGGCCCAGAGGCACAGCAATTACCTCCTGTGACTGTGCCTGGCATGGCCTCCCTTCCTGCAGCAGAGGCTGCCCATGAGCCACTGCTTCCTCTGGGAAACGCTGCCTTCAGCACAGCCTCTCCATCCACTTCTGCAGATAGGGACAGTTGGATCAGATGGCAGCATTCCCCACTGGGGAGGTGGCATCTTCAGGAGGCAATGCTTGCCAAAGACTTGGTTAAGGACCAGGATATCATATAAACTTTTGGGATTGGCCAGGGCCCTCCCTTCTCCAAACAGCTGCCATTTTTGGTCTACCCGGACACTGGGGAATACTACAAGATCTCAGTGTGGGCATGGCCTATGCTGCACTTTGGGAATCCTGTCAGCTGATGACAAATGCCTTCCTGCAGAGGCTGGGGAGAAGCTGCAGCCAGGCCAGGCTGGGAAACAGCCCTGCAGGGCTTGAAAGCAGTAGCAGGGCAGCAAGGCTGCCATGGATCCCTTCCTGCTGTGTTGGGAACTGCGTGTGCAGATGTGCAGAGAAAGCCCCTGGCTGCTGAGTCTCAGGAGAAGGCTGAGGGACATGGACCCACCTTGTCCTTCCTGCAGAATTTTCTTCAGCATTTGCCTCATGGGTTTGGATGGCTCATGGGGTTTCATAACTCCTGTAGCTTTGGTATTTCCTCTTGAAGGACCTTAGAGCAAAATAATTCCATTTCACAGGAATGGATCCCAGAATGCAAATGCTCAGCCTGTGGGGTCAGGAGGGACACACCACTCACCCCTGTCATGGGAGCCAGGCTTGTGTGCAGCAACCAACCCAGGAGCTGGGAGAGTCCTCCCTGCAGACACACCTGTAACTCAACAGCCACAGAAGCTTCTGTCATCTCTTCTGATCTGAACAGGCAGCACTGAGCCTCAGGAGCAGTGAGAGGATCACGCAGGGCGAGGGCACACATGTGCATGGCTCTGTCCTGGCACCTGCAGCGATGCTCTCCTGGCCAAGCCTTGGGCTCTGAGCTGGCAGCTCTCCCAGGGGGAAAGGCCTTCACCTACCCTCACCATCTTCCAGAGCCTCAGTCCTGGGTGTGGGTTGGGAAGCCAGATCACCTTCAGCAAGAGGTTTGGCTGAAAAAAAAGGTAGGACAGAACAGCTCTCGTGGCTCTGTAGGAGACCCTCAGGCTCCCTGGGGCTGGCAAAGGAGCCATGCAAGGCACAGCCCCGGGACACAGCCCTGGGCCCGGCCCCTCTGCTCTTCTCCGTGGCTGCACAGAGCACATGGAAGGAGACACTGGCATTACACACGGGAAGAGATTGGCAGCTAAATGCTCCTTCTTCCCACTGGTAGTGACCTGTGGGATCCCTCAGGGCTCTAGAAGGGAGCAGGGCGAGGTTTCCAGAGCCCATCAAGCCTGAGAATATGTTAAGAGATATGGCAAATGCTCTTGCCACCTTGTCATTTTGTGTTCTGTCAGTAAAGGGAATAGAAGAACTTGCCTCCGGCATTCTCCAAGATATTCAAAGTATCATTCAGTAGCACTTCCAAATAATTGAGGTTGAGTTCCAAATCTAGAAGGGAGCACAGATCAGAACTGTTTCCATGGTGTGCTGAGATCCCCTTCTACCTTAGGGAACGGGGCAGTGCAAGGGAGTCGCGCTAAGGCTGTGGGTGCCAGATGTCAGTGGACATGGCCACAGCTGCAGAGGGGCCTGGGGGCTCTGGGCTGGCTCCTGGTCACTCTCCACCCTCTTTGCAGGCCCTGTGCAGCATCCCTGGGAGAGGTGGCTGGAGCAGCCCAGGCCCCACTGGGGCCCTCTCTCTGCCACAGCTGAAAGAATTGTAAAAGCAATGGGGAAGAACTACAGCAGGCAGTGCCACAACTGTCCCTCAGGCCCTCCCTCCCTCCTGCCCACGTTCTGCTGGGACAGCTCTCCCATCCCACAGGGACTGGGCCAGGCTCTTTCAGGATACAGTGGAGCCTTGCCCTCCCCCTCTGCCTATTCCCCACCATGGGCACCCCTTTGCAGCTGCTGCCAGGATTTGGGACCTGTCTCCCATGGAGGGACTCCAGCAGGACTGCTCAGTAGCCAAGTGCCCTGAGCCTGCTGGGGATAATTCCACTGGGCTGTGCCGGTCTTGTCTGGGCTGTGCCTGCACTGCCAAGCAGCAGAGATGGCAGCTCAAGCCTCAGCAGGGCTCAGGCCCAGGGGCACAGCAATTACCTCCTGGGTCTGTGCCTGGCATGGCCTCCCTTCCTGCAGCAGAGGCTGCCCATGAGCCACTGCTTCCTCCGGGAAACGCTGCCTTCAGCACAGCCTCTCCTTCCGTCTCTGGAGAAAGGAAGAGGGATACATGCATCAGGTGGGGCTGTTTGTTCCCCAGCATGAAGGTGGCATCTTCAGGAGGCAATAGTTGTCAAAGATATGGATAAGTTTCAGGAAGGCATCCAAACTTTGGAGCCAGGCCAGCCACATCTACCACAAGACTGGGAAATTGCAGGGGATTTCAGGGTGTGCATGGCCCGTGCTGCAGTTTGGGCTCCCTGACAGCTGATGCCAAATGCCTTCCTGCAGAGGCTGGGGAGAAGCTGCAGCCAGGCCAGCCTGGGAAACAGCCCTGCAGGCTGTGAAAGCAGCAGAGGGGCAGTGAGGCTGACATGGATCCCTTCCTGCTGTGCCTGGCACGGTGTGTCCAGATGTGCAGAGAAAGCCCCCGGCTGCTGAGTCTCAGGAGGAGGCTGAGGGACATGGACCCACCACGGCGTCTCTCCAGATCACTCAGCCTCTTGTCTCCTGTAGGTTTGTTCTCCCCTCTAGGAGGACCTTAACAGAAAGCATTTCCATTTCAGATGAATGGATCCCACAGAACCAGGGCTCAGCCTGTGGGATCAGCAGGGACACACCACTCACCCCTGTGATGGGAGCTGGGCTTGCGTGCAGCAACCAGAAAAAGAGCTTGAAACATCCTTGCTGCAGACACACCTGTAACTCAACAGCCACAGAAGCTTCTGTCACCTGGTTCCTGCCACGTTGTCAATGATTATTCCTTGTTGTGACAGTGAGAACATACCTGCATGGGGCTCCAGAGGGAGAAAATCTTCATGAAGCCAAGCTGCTGGAGAAGCCTTCCTACCACCCTCATCTGGAAGGGAGCACAGATCAGAACCATTCCATGGTGTGCTGGGACCCCCTTCTGCCTTAGGGAACTGGGCACTGCAAGGGGCTCAGGTAAGGCCGTGGGAGCCAGATGTCAATGGACATGGCCAAAGCTGCAGAGGGGCCTGGGGAGCTCTGGGCTGGCTCTGGTCACTCTCCACCCTCTTTGCAGGCCCTGTGCAACATCCCTGGAAGGGCAGTGGGACCAGCCAAGGGCCCCTGAGGCCTCTCTCCCTCCCACAGAGAAAACCCTCCCTAAAGCCCTGGGGAAAACCATCCCCAACACTTCCCAGGGAGAAGGGAGCACTGTCCCGGGAAAGGGGACTGAGGCCGCCGGCTCACCTGCTCGCCGTGCTCGCCACGGAGCAGCCTGGGCAGCCCTGTCAGGCAGGGCCACTGCCAGGAGGAGCAGGAGGAGGAGGCGCAGAGCAAAGGCCATGGTGCCTTGCCCACTGCCAGTCCTGCAGCTCTTGCTGCCACCACTGTCCTGACACCGCTGTCCCAATGTCAGCACCGCTGCTGCCGCCGCCGCTGCTGCCACAACAGTCGTGGTCAAGGACTGACTGCTCGGTCCTTGTGGTGCTGGGCAACCACGGGGCTCTGGGACCTCTGTGACCTCAGAGCCTGCTGTCACCTCAGCCTGCTGTCACCCCAGAGCCTTCTGTGACCTCATGGCCTTAGATGTCTGCCCCAAGTGTACTCCCATCTGTACTAGAGGACTGCTCTGACTGTGAATCTTTGACTTCATCAAAGGGTCATTGCTAAACAAAACCTTGTTTTTGCCTGCTGACATTGCTGGACAGGCAGTGTCCCAGGAGATGCTCTTGATGGTTGCCTCTTTTCCTGGGCATGGCATTGGAGGAGGTCCAGGCCCAGGTGATGCCACTGAAGGAAATGTGCCCTCATCCCAGGGATGCTCAACACGGACTCCCCCAGCCCCTTGGGGCCCTGCCTCTGGTCACAGCAGCCCCTGCCTGGCTCCTGCCTGCCCACACCGTGGTCAGCCCTGCCTGCTCCTGGACATGGAGCTCAGCCAGGGCTGGTGCTGTGTGGGCTTTGCTGGTGGTACCAGCCAGACACTGGGGTGACAGCTCCATCTCTTTATTGGAACAGAAGAGCTGTGCTGGGCCCTGCCCTGGCAGGAGGGACCTACCTTCAGTCCAGGCCGCAGAGCAGGGCGGGTCCCTTCAGGGACACAGGGCCTTGCTTTGGGTGGTGGCAGCATCTGCACAGCAGCAAGCTGGTAATGCAGCTGTGACAGGGACATCACGTACGGGCATGGAGATGTGAAATGTGTGGTGCAGGTGTCCCTGAGGGAGGTGTTTGGCCTTTCCTGTGAAGCTGCAGAGGGGAACCTGTTGAGAGAGGAGATGGCTGAGGCCCCAGCTGCAGCTGGCACACAGGGACCCTCCTGCACACTGCGAGATTCTCACTGTGCTCAAAGTTTCCCTCTGAAGACTAAGAGCTGAATGTGGATGGGCTTAGCAGCTGATCTGCAGGCCAAACAATTGAGGTAGCAAAAGGAGAAGTTGAGAAAATACAAGTTTATCCATAGCAAGGAGGAAAGCAAGGCAGTTAGCATGGAAACCAATAAAAAGGGACATAAGGGGTATTTGCAGTTGTAATAAATGGAATTGGTTCGTGCTAACTAAATTGTAACTGTTATTAAAGTTCTTATTAGAAACAATCAAGAATCAGTGTTACAAAGCAGATGTACCCCTTTGTAGATGTTACATGTCAAAATTAAGGTACAGGATGTAGTTTAGAAGATAAATGGTGTCTCAAGACCAAAATTGCCTTGAGATGGACCAAAATTAGAACAAATTTAGGCATTGGGCCTAAAGATTAGTAAACATAAGGCTAATTAATAGACTTACATAACACAATGCTCAGTATGTATGCACAAACCTGTAAGGTTATCCAAAGGACAATCAGGAAGAAGAGAAGCCTTCGCCAAAAGACCACCAAAAGAAGACTGAAGACCCCCTAACAACAACTGAGGCATGTGCCGTGAAGAAAAGTGATGTAAAGTCAGAAAAACTTGAGATAGGAGGGAACTTAGAGGAAACATTAAGGAATATGTATAAGGATACAGTATATAAGTTTAGCTTGAAGTGCTTTGTTTTGAATGTGAGGCAGGGTGGGAAGCCTCTGTACCCTGGTCGGTTTTGCTTATGCTTTAATCATACTTAATTACTAGCAGATTATTTATATAAATTTTAATTTTTATTAAACTGTATTATTTTACTAAACTGTATTCTTTTATAACATTACTATTCAATTTAGTAAATTGTATTCATTTTTAATTAAACTGCCATTAACCCAAGGGACCTAGTTGTCAAAATTCTAATTTCATTTATAACAATATTTTAACAAAGAAGGCTGTTACAACAACATTGGTATTTACCAAACATGACACAACATGAGCTATATTAACAAAGAAGGCCCCTTACGGTGACAACATTCTACTGCTCAAACTGTAAAACATCTTTGTGTACTGATCAGGGGGTAACGATTTACTCTTTACAATCCTGATGCTGAATGTCTCCTTAGGAGGTCTGGTCAGGGAGAAGAATGAGCCCCTTGTGGGCTGCCCCTGTTTGGACAACCTGCTCCTCACCCCGAGCCTCAGCATGTCTGACATCGCCCAGCTGGGACTGACATCCCAAAACATTGAAAACATTTCTCTTTATAATTTTTCTTTATAATTAAAATCTAATTAATTAATAAAAATAAAATTTTATTTTTATAATACTATTATTCTGTATTTTTATAACCTAATTTTTATATTTATATAAAAGAATTTATACATTTTGCGCAACTAAAAACATTATCGGTCCTTGGTTCCAAGTTCCACAATTCCCTTCATTAATTAATTGGTCACTATTTCTCCCTCTTTATGCTAATTACACATATTTTTAGTCCTTTGATCATCATTTTTATCATTTTCTCAGACAGGGTAAAAGGGGCCACTTTGGGGTCCATGGGGACTTTTCTGAGGAACATTTGGGGCAGTTTTGGGTCGGGGGACGGAACTTAGAGAGAACTTGGGGGTCTGGAGGACACATGGGGAGCCGGGAGGGCACTTGGAGCGGCATTTAGGGATTCTGTGAGACAATTCGGGGTTCGGGGGAGCACTTGGGGGTCCAGGGGGGCACTTGGAGGTCAGGGAGGGGAATCTGGGGGCCCTTCGGGGTCTGGGCGGGCACTTGGGGGGCTGTAACAGGGAATCTCTGGGTCGCGGGGGATGATGGGAGTTGTGGGCGCCGGTATAATGAGGCTTAATGGGGCCGCGGAGCATGACGGGAGTTGGAGGCTCAGCGCCAATAGGTTCCGGTAAGGCGCGGGGCATGACGGGAGATGAAGTCCCGGCTGGAATAGCGCTCTATGGGCGCCGCGGAGCATGATGGGAGCTGTAGTCCCGGAAGTGGCTCGGAAGGCGCGTTCGGCGGTGTGGGGAAGCGTCCGAGCTGCAGGTGCTCGGGGCGAATGTACACGGCTCGGGAGCACTTGGGGGGAACCTGGGGAGCTGTGACCGGGCTCTTTAGGGCGCGGGGCACGGCAGGAGGTTTGGGCGCGGAACTGTGTTGTGGGATGATGGGAGATGAATTCCCAGGAGTGGCTGGAAGGGGAATCTGTGGGGTCGGGAGCATTCAGGGATCCAGGAACGCTTTGGGGGGCCTCGAACGGGTGCTGAGGGGGCACTCGGGGATCCTGAAGGGTCTGGGGGACACATGGGACCTATGGGGGGCGATCCCGGGGTTTTGGGGAGTGCAGGGCATATTCTCAGTTCCTCACAACCTGGTCTCAATTGCCCCCTGGAGACTCCTACTGACTGCCAGTCTGATCCCAGTATGATCCCAGTATGATGTCAGTACACAGCCAGTGCAATCTCAGCCACTGCCAGGATGATCCCAGTCCAAACCAGTCCCTGCCAGTGCTGCCACTCCTGGGATCCCCCAGCGCTCTCTGTGTTCCCCGGTCCCACATCTCCCCAGAGGAGCCCCAAGGGCTGGCAGTCCCCAGCCAGGGTCCCCAGCCAGCCCCAGGTTGGATCTGCAGCCCCCAATTTTCCCAGTTTCCCTCTCCTTTTCCCCGGGCCGGGTTCCCCCCGTCCCCAGCGGGTGGGAGCAGCAGAGAGCCCCGCGCTGCCCATCCCGACCTGTCCCGGCTCCATCCCCGCTTCTGCCGTGGGCTGTGAGGGGTTTGGGAACGGGGCACCGAGGGTGTCACTGCTCCTGGGGGAGGAGGAGGAGGGATGGAAGAGGAGGGAGGAAGAAGGAGAGAGAGAAGGGATGGAAGTAGGAGAAGGAGGTGGGGTTAGGGAGGAAGAGGAGGAGGAAGGATGGAAGGGGAGGAGAGGGAGGAAGAGGAGGGACAAAGGAGGATCAGGGAAAGGAGAAGGAACCACAAGGTTGAGCACTCCTTGAATTCATAGCCCCCTCCTGTGGGATCATCACCCACCATCCCACAGGTGATGGGGGAGTGGGAGCTTTGCCCGGATATCCTGGGGGATCCCTGGGTTGGGTTTATTTTGCAGGGGGGAATGTTTGGAGAATGTGGAACTCCAAAGCTGAGTGGAAAATCCTACTTGGGGGGACATTGGGGGGTCTCACCATCCCTAAGTGGGGAAATGGAAACAGGGGGAACTTTTCAGATTCCTGGCACTCCCAGCAGCCTGGGGAGAGCAGGGACCGAGCAGACAGGTTGTCCTCAGTACAAGCTTGACTCCCAGCAGCTGGGACAGGCGGGAACCCTTGAACCTTCTCTCCTTGAAGACAGGGGAGACTAGAGATGGGGAACTCCTGGGAGGCATTTTCAGAGCTGAATCTTGGTGTTTTTTGGAGGTTTTATGGACCCCAGATGTCCGGTGACTTCTAGAGATGAGCTTGGACAGAGGGACCTGCAAACTCAATGTCCTCATCCCTTGTATTTCCTCAAACCAGGATTTCCCATTCCCAAACCTTGGCTGGATGGAGAAGGAGGCTGTGAGGAAGAGGAAGATGTCCCAGGACACCGAGGCAGGTGAGGAGGAAGTCAATGCCCCTTTCCCCCTCTCTCCTGCTCCATCTCCCAGCGCAGCCTGGCCCCCGGCTGCAGGACAACCCCGCTGCCGACGCCGTCCTGCTGGGGACGCACTGGGGGGATCTCCTTCCCCTTCCCTCTGGCACGGAGGCAAATCCCATCCTCTCCTTGTCCTTCCTCCCCCAGACAAGGAGCTGAGGATGGAGACCAGGGAGGACAAATCCCCACAGGAGAAGCTCATGGAAGAAGCCGTTTTGAGCAGCTCCACGGCACAGGAATCCAATGGGGAGGAAAATCCCCAGAGATCCCGCAGGAGGAGGGGCTCCAAACGCTGCCTAGGGTGCTCTGAGGAGGAAAGACCCACCCTGTGCCGGGAAGGCGGCCGGAGATCCAGCCGGGGCTCTGAGCTGGTGGTCCATGAGCAGCTTCAGGATGGGGAGAAGCCCTACAAGTGCTTGGAGTGTGGGAAGAGCTTCAGCCAGAGCAACAGCCTGATCTGTCACCAGATGATCCACACTGGGGAATGGGCCTATGAGTGTGAGGAATGTGGGAAGGGCTTCAGCTGCAGCTCCCAACTCATCATCCACCAGCGCATCCACACTGGGGAGAGGCCCTACGAGTGTCCCCAGTGTGGGAAGAGGTTTCAGAGGAGCTCCACTCTCCTCAGGCACCAGCGGATTCACAGAGATGAGAGGCCCTTCCGCTGCCCTGACTGTGGGGAGGGCTTCAAGCAGAACTACACCCTCATCACCCACCGGCGCATCCACACTGGGGAGAGGCCCTATGAGTGTGGGGAATGTGGGAAGAGCTTCAGCCGGAACTCCAGCCTGATCTGCCACCAGAGGATCCACACCGGGGAACAGCCCTATGAGTGTGAGAAATGTGGGATGACCTTCAGCCGGAGGTCCCATCTGACCATCCACCAGATGATCCACACTGGGGAGAGGCCCTATGAGTGTCCCGAGTGTGGGAAGAGGTTTCAGACCAGCTCCCATCTCCTCGAGCACCAGCGGATTCACACGGATGAGAGGCCCTTCCGCTGCCCCGACTGCAGGAAGGGCTTCAAGCACAACTCCCACCTCATCACCCACCGGCGCATCCACACTGGGGAGAGGCCCTTTGAGTGTGGGGAATGTGGGAAGAGCTTCAGCCACAGCTCCAGCCTCAACACCCACCAACGCCTCCACACTGGGGAGACACCCTACGAGTGTCCCCAGTGTGGGAAGAGCTTCACCTGGAGATCTAGCTTGACCCAACACCAACGGCAGCACCAGTAAGGGAAGCTCTGCAAATGCCCCAAAGTACAGGAAGAGCTTTGTGCACTGCTCCAGCTTTATCCCCCCTTGGAAAATTCAAGTTTGGCAGAGACCTGGTGATCCATGTTCCCTGTGATCCATGCTGGGGAGACACCTGTACCTTTTCCTGCCTATGGCAATGACATGATGTGGGATCAAAGAACGTGAGGGTCTGGCAATGGCCCTTTTGTTATATTCAATCCCATCTCAGGTCATTGCCAGGGGCAGGTGTTGGGGGTTAGGTGTATTTTTTTTTTTTAATTCTGGATTGCCTGTGGAATTTTTACCCATTAGTTGTGGGGACAGCCTAACTGTGGGTACTTGGTGGGTGATTGACAAAAGACAAAGAGTTTGGCCGGGCCCAGGGGGGGAAGGGGGGCAGGAAAAGAGGAGAGCGGGGACAGTTTGGTGGGCTTTCTTCAGATTCAGAGACGGACACTTTGGGTGCAGAGCTGCTGCGGTGGGCACAAGAGAATTTCACCATCACTCACACGGAGCTGCTGCTGCTTCTCCTTCTCCCCTCTTTGTTGGTGGCCTCACACCCCCTGTCCTGCCGGGACGTGTGGCAGTGCCAGGCACCGCCGCGGAGCTGCTGATCCACCTCAGCCACCGGCCCAGGATCTCAGCTCATCCCTGCTGTTCCAGCTGAGTGTTCCTCAGAGCCCTGCAGGAGCACCGGGACTGCCCGCCCGAGGGGGTTTGTGAAACAAAGCCTCTCCTCCATCCCATCTCAGCCGAGAAAGCTGTCACGGAGCCCCTGGTTCTGTTTTCTTGTTAATGCTGTAGTTATTGTTGTTTGTTTGCCTGGTTATAAATTCTAATAAAGAACTGTTATTCCTATCCTCAGATCTCTGCCTGAAAGCCCCTTGATTTCAGAATTATAATAATATAGAGGGAGGGGGTCTAAGTTTTCATTCCAGGGGAGGCCCCTGCCCTCCCTAGCAGACACCTGTCCTCCAAAACAAAGACAGATGGGGAGTTTCTCCATCCTCCTTACCCTTGTGGGGCCAGCAGTGCTCTTGGTTCCTCATGCTCTTTTTGCGGGGCCTTTTGTGTCTGTGCCCCTCCAACTTAGGGGGACAGGGGATATTTGCTGCCCCCTTTCTGCTTCTGGGAAGCCTGTGCGGGCTCTTTGTCCCTCTCTGATTTGGGGGGTGCCAGTGTTGTCACCATCCCGCCAGCCCCCGGCTGCTCTTTGTCCTTTGCCAGGCCAGGGGTGTTCTCTGTCCCCTTGCAATTTGTGGGGCTGGCACAGGCACAATTCCCCTCCTCTTTGGGGGGGCTGGCAGTCTCCTCTTCCCCCTCTGACTTGGGGGATGCTCTGGGCTACATCCATCTCTTATTTTGGGTTGCCAGGTATTTATCTCCCTTCAGTTTGGGGAGCCTGGGGATAGTCTCCATCCTCCTCCAGTTTTGAGGGGCCGGGGAGAAGTCTCTGTCTCCCACCAATTTGGGGGGACTGGTGCAGGCTCCACCCCCCTCTGATTTTGAGGGACAACCTGGAGGAAAGGCACCAAAATCTTGACAAAGGCTGAAGAGAACACTCTGATTACCCCTTTTGCTAAGAGGTTCCCTTAGCTGAAGTTGCTAACAAGGACCAGACTCGCCAGCCCGCAGTGGGTTTTGGGTTGTTTTATTTCCTGGGCCCTCAGTCCTGCGTGGGACACGGGAACTGGGTGCTGCAGAGGCTGCGCCAAGGCATCAGAAATGCCCGCCCAAACACCCAAGGGTGGTAGAAGATCTGCTCCAGCACTGGCCGGTCCATGGGGTGCTTGGACAAACACCAGCAGATCAGATGTTGGCACTCTGGGGAGAGAAGGCAGAAAGCGGCGCTCACTTGCAGGAGGCTCCTGCCCAGCTGCTCCCGGCGCCTGCAGAAGCCGGGCCACGCTGCGTGTGCTGGGAGCTGCCCTTGGCGGGAGAGCGGCACGGCAGGACAAGCGTCCCCTCCTTCAGCCAAGCGTGCCACACCCAGCCTGCCACGGGCCACCTGCTGCAGCCGGCCCTTGAGGACACATGGACGTCCCGCGCAGCTGCGGGAGGGCCGGGCTGGGCTGTGCGGTGCCACCTGCCAAAGCCTGCCTGCTTCAGGCCGCGTACCAACCTGGAGAGACCTCCTGTGGGAAGAAGAGCTGCCCCAACACGGTGTCACGCTCGTTCTCAAAGGGCAGGAACCCGCACACCATCTCCAACAGCAGCACGCCCAGGGACCAGATGGTCGCCCCATCACCATGGTAGCAGCGCAGGCCGATCCACTCGGGTGGGCAGTACGTGCGTGTTCCTAGGGGAGACGGGCGGCGCTGCTCAGGCGCAGGCTGCTGGCTTCCAGAACCTGGCGCCAGCCTCCTGCCAGAGGCAGGGGCTGCAGCCGTGGCCACAACTTCCCCCCAAGGCCTGCCTGCCTCCCCCTGACAATGGGCCAAAGCCAAGAATCCATTCTGCAAGGCTGAGAACGCCAGTGGAGCAGCCCAAGGCCGTGTGGGCCTGCCAAGCCGAGAAGCCGGGGCCCGGCTTTTGCAGCCCCTTTCTGTCGGCAGGGCTGGCAGCCGGCTCCTGGGGCACAGCACCTGCCCCGTGCCACAGGGCAGCCGGCAGCCGGCTGAATGCCGCACCCCGCGGCCCAGGAGGGAATGGGGCCGTGCAGTGCCTGGCACTGGGAGCAGGGCCTGCGCTCTGGGCTCACCAGCAAACTGTGCAAAGGCCCACTCCTGGAGGAAGGTGCCGCAACTGAAGTCCATCAGCTTCAGGTCCCCAGTGTCTGGGTTGACAAGGAGGTTCTCTGGCTTGATGTCCCGGTGCAGGACGCCGCAAGCCGTGCAGTGCCATACGGCCTCTCTGAGGGATGGAGGCTGTCAGAGATAGTGGAGGCTCCTGGCACCATGGACGTTCTCTGACCACCTGAGCTTCTTGCACGGATGGCGGGTCTTCTCTGCTGTGCCATCCTTGCAAGGCTTGAGGCTCTCCCAAGGATGGCCAATCTTGCTGGGAGCATCCTCCTGAAGGGATGGCAGCTTCTGGAGAAGCTGGGCAAGCCACAGCAGGGCAGGTGGCCTCACCTCATCAGCTTCTCCAGTTCTTTCCACAACGCCAGCCACATCCCAAAGAAGAGTGGCACAGATGTCCCATTGCGTGCCCAGTGCCGGATCATCACTTCCTGCAGCTCTTGGGCCACTGCCATGCAGGGACTGCAGCTGCAGGAGCTCTCCAGAGGGCTTGCGGGAGCACCTGGCCTCCGGCGAGGGGTGGCCTGAGGCCTGGAGAACCTGGGAGCCTCAGGGGCTGCTCGGTTCCTCCATGGGCCTCTGGGCCTAACCCTGGGGCGCTTCCTCGTCTGCCGCCTCCATTGTTTCCAGTGGCCACCGGCCCAGCAGACAGCCACAGCAGCCAGCAGCAGGACAAGGGCAGGCATCAGGACGCCACCGTCACCCATGGCTACGGCACGTCCCATGGCGACTGCACTGGCAGCTGCGGGGGCTGGCCTGGTTTATATAGGGCTGGCGCGGTGATGTCACAGTGCTGTGGGCAGGACAGCTGTGTGACATCACGGCCCTGCATCACACCAGAGCTTAACCCCTTTGTGACATCACGGCCCTGCGTCACCCCAGCCCTCACCAGTTCCACGGGAGCGAGGAAGGGGCTCCCTGTGGGCACTCGAGCACCCTCTGGAGCAGAGGAGAAGGAAGATTCTTGTCTAAATAGGACACGGGGATGAGGACGGGAACGGTGATGGTGTCACCTCCTTGCTGGCAGAGCATGGGACATGGATTGTCCAGTCGGGGATTGCAAAGTCCATGGACAGGACAAGCACTGCTCAGCAACATGGAAACCATCGGTGTGCTGTCCACTACATTCCCATGCTGAATCCAAACTTGGATTCAAATCTAATTCTGTGCCTCTTTCTGGGAATTAAATGGATCCTATCCCATTGAAAACCAGTACCTTTAATACTTTAGGTTTCTCTGACTTCAGGGAATTGAGGTGCAAATAAAATGAAAGGGTATGATGGAGTTTGTGTCTGCCTAAAATTAACACTTTAATGAGAAATAAAATAAGGACAACGCCTATAAACCGTGCGCAGTATAGGGACAAACTGCAAAGACCAGGACTACGGGCAGACACAGAAATATACAGGGTAGGTCTGAGGGCAGAGTCTGAGGGCATGGGTCCAACCACAAACTGGGGTTAGAAATATGCAAAATACTGCAACAAATAACAACCAATCAGGGGAGAGAACCTGGAACATTCTAGAAATTCACCTTATAAGGGGTGAGTCGATTAACATATTAACTGCCATAATCCCTTTCATTTGCCGTAACTTAAACAAATGCTTCTCAAGGCTTGAACTTAATCCCTCTTTTTTTTCTGGGTGAAATTCGGCTGGCTTGGATCCCCAGCAAGGCACATTCCCATATCACATTAATCAGTTCTTCACCCAACACTCCCTGTCCCCGTTCATTTCACACCAGCACTTCTGCTCCAGAAGGATTCTCTGAGGGAAACAATTAAAAGTCCCTCATGGAATGGGAGGATCCAGATTTAACAAGTGGGAAAGAGTTTAACCCCACTATCTGTTTAACTGGTCCCGAGGGTGGAGACCTGAAGGAAACTCATGACTGGATTCAGGTCATAGATCTGCAGATGCCAAGGAGATATTAAATTATCCTCCTTGGAATTAAAGCTGGGAATTTTTCTTTCTCTGGAGCAGTAAATTAGGATGTTGATGGGCCCCCCTTCTCTGCTCGCTCTGACCCTCCTGCCCCAGCCTCGCTCGGTTCCATTCACGTTCCTCCTGTCAGGGACACTCTCCACACAGATCATGGCTTGGATTCCTTGGATCCTCAGCAGTGTTTTCCTTGGATTTTAGCCAGGGCTTCCCTGGTTTTGGGGCAGGCTGGAGCGTGTGGAGCTTTCCGCAGCCACCGTTAGGGGTGTGTCTCTCCCTTTTCCCAGCAATTTCCCTCTGTCTTCCCATTACCAACGTTTCTCCTCTCCACCTCTTCCAGCTCCATGCCATGTTGACAGGAGCTCAGAAAGAGCAGGAAAACAGAAACAAGCTCCACAGTGAATTCCTGGAAGAAAAATCCATGGATGGTCAGGTGACTGCTGTGGCTCCTTCCTGAAAATCAGGGCTGTTGGGAGCACGGCACAGGGTGTCCCAGGACTTAGAGCTGGACACTGAACCCTCCTGGATCTCCTTGGCACCCGTCCCAGGCAGGGATGGTCCTGGATATCTTCCTGGATCTGCCCCAGGAAGGTCCCTGCTCCCTGGGGCGGGATGGGATGGGTAGAGGACAAGGAATGAAGGTCAGGAGAAGAGTACAGAGATGCTTCTTGCCACTGCAGCAAGAAATTTGGTGCACGGAAAGCTCAGCTGGAGATGAAGGTGGCCAAAAATGTGAGGCACAATAAAAATTGACTTGTTAAATCCATTAATAAAAAAAAAATAAATTAGAAATTACATCATCCCCTTCCAGGATGTGGATGGTCCCCTGACAAACATGGACACAGACACATTGCAGGTTTTCTAATGCATTTATTGCCTCTGTCTTCAACACTCACCCCGCCCTTCCCAGAGGAAAACACGCATTGTACCAAGGGACACTGCAAAGTCCTTGAAGAGGGCAAGCCCTGCTCAGCAGAAACCAAACCACCCCTCACTGAATCACAGCATTCCCATCTTGAATCCAAACCCAGCACGTGCCAGCTCTTGGGAAGAGAGGAACCCCATGGCAGTCAAAACCAGAGCAGTGGGACAAGCATGAGCGCTCTTTGGAATATCCAGATTTATTTAGAATGGAGACTCTGCAGAAGTTGGTGAGCTGCTAAGAGAAAACTCTTGCAGTCCTCGCCAGCCATTTCAGGAGAGCTCCCCAGAGACAGAGGAACTTCACCTCCCTTTGTCTCTGGGGGATCTTCTCTGGCACAGGGTACTGGTTGTTTGAAGTTGGTGCCGCTGCAGTGTCCTGGAGCTGGGGCTTGACACAGGTGGCAGCAGCACTCTTCCTGATGTGCTGCCGCTTGCTCCAGGGAAGGATTCATTGCAAGGGGCTGAGCTCCGGTTCTGATTTCCAGGCTTTTCCAGGCCATGTTCATCTTCAGGGATGAGCCAGGGCTGTGATCCCTGAATTGGGTGGGGCCGTGATGTCACAAAGGGGTTGAGCTCTGGTGTGCTGCAGGGCCGTGATGTCACACAGCTGTCCTGGCCACAGCACTGTGACATCACCGCGCCAGCCCTATATAAACCAGGCCAGCCCCCGCAGCTGCCAGTGCAGTCGCCATGGGACGTGCCGTAGCCATGGGTGACGGTGGTGTCCTGATGGCTGCCCTTGTCCTGCTGCTGGCCGCTGTGGCTGTCTGCTGGGCCGGTGGCCACCGGAAACCACAGAGGCGGCAGACGAGGAAGCGCCCCAGGGTTAGGCCCAGAGGCCCATGGAGGAACCGAGCAGCCCCTGAGGCTCCCAGGTTCTCCAGGCCTTGGGCCACCCCTCGCCAGCGGCCAGGTGCTCCCGCAAGCCCTCTGGAGAGCTCCTGCAGCTGCGGTCCCTGCATGGCAGTGGCCCAAGAGCTGCAGGAAGTGATGATCTGGCACTGGGCACGCAATGGGACATCTGTGCCGCTCTTCTTTGGGATGTGGCTGGCGTTGTGGAAAGAACTGGAGAAGCTGATGAGGTGAGGCCACCTGCCCTGCTGTGGCTCTCCCAGCTTCTCCAGAAGCCACCATCCCTTCAGGAGGCTGCTCTCAGCAAGACTGGCCATCCTTGGGAGAGCCTCAAGCCTTGCAAGGGTGGCACAGCAGAGAAGACCCGCCATCCGTGCAAGAAGCTCAGGCGGTCAGAGAACGTCCATGGTGCCAGGAGCCTCCGCTATCTCTGACAGCCTCCATCCCTCAGAGAGGCTCAGCCAGACCTGTCAGCCTGCAGAAGGTGCAGAGCCCAGGGACAGGTCTCCCAGCTTCCTTGGACCCTTGGACTTCAACAACATGGGCGCATCCCTGAGCACTGACATGGCCAGGGAAAGCCCACAGGTCCAAGTGGAAGCCCAGCCCGATCCAGGGGAGCCGTCTCAGGAGCAGGGGGAGGAGCAGCAAGTGTCCTGGAGCCAGCAGCTGCCGGACCACAGCTCCCAGGTGACGGTGCTGGACGTGCCAGGTGGCAACAACCTGTGCCTGGTGGATGAAAAGATTCCCGGGGGACCAGGGAGTTTCCTCCATCTCCAGGAAGCTGCTCCCATACAGCCACCAAATACCAACAAGGCTTCTGTACCGGCAGGTGAGACCTGAGGAGCTGTCTGAGGCTGCCATGGGGCTCTGGAGGGACATTCCCAGGCCAGGCCAGGGCCTCTGAGAGCAGCCTAGAAGCAGGTCAGAGCAAGGTGGCCGGCGCTGGCTGTGGCCGCTGCACATGCGGGCACTCGGGGGGTTCCTGGCAGCATCAGGCCCTGTGATGGAGGCATTGTCTTCTCCTCACAGCCCGATGGCACCTGTGTTCCAACAGAGATTGTGCTGATGGAAAAGGGCTTTGGCTGCCGCAGAATCATCCAGCTCCTAGACTGGTTCCAGGTGCCTGACAGCTTCGTGCTGGTGATGGAGCGTCCAGAGCAATCTCGGGATCTCTTGCACGTCCTGCTGGAGCAAGAGTTCCTGAGCGAGGAGGCAGCGCGCTGGCTTTTCCTGGCAGGTGCTGGAGGCCGTGTGGCACTGCACCGCCTGCGGCATCCTGCACCGGGACATCAAGCCAGAGAACCTCCTCGTCAACCCAGAGACTGGCGAGCTGAAGCTGATCAACTTTGGTTGCGGCATCTTCTTGCAGGAGCGGGCCTTCACAGAGTTTGCTGGTGAGCCCAGAGCGCAGGCCCTGCTCCCAGTGCCAGGCACTGCACAGCCCCATTCCCTCCTGGGCCGCGGGGTGCGGCATTCAGCCGGCTGCCGGCTGCCCTGGGGCACGGGGCAGGTGCTGTGCCCCAGGAGCCGGCTGCTGGCCCTGCCGACAGAAAGGGGCTGCAAAAGCCGGGCCCCGGCTCCTCGGCTTGGCAGGCCCACAAGGCCTTGGGCTGCTCCACTGGTGTTGTCAGCCTTGCAGAATGGTTCCTTGGCTTTGGCCCATTGTCAGGGGGAGGCAGGCAGGCCTTGGGGGGAAGTTGTGGCCATGGCTGCAGCCCCTGCCTCTGGGAGGAAACTGGCGCCAGGCTCTGGAAGGCAGCAGCCTGCGCCTGAGCAGCGCCGCCCGTCTCCCCTAGGAACACGCACGTACTGCCCGCCCGAGTGGATCGGCCTGCACTGCTACCACGGTGATGGGGCGACCATCTGGTCCCTGGGCGTGCTGCTGTTGGAGATGGTGTGCGGGTTCCTGCCCTTTGAGAACGAGCGTGACACCGTGTTGGGGCAGCTCTTCTTCCCACAGGAGGTCTCTCCAGGTTGGTACACGGCCTGAAGAAGGCAGGCTTTGGCAGGTGGCACCGCGCAGCCCAGCCCGGCCCTCCCGCAGCTGCGCGGGACGTCCATGTGCCCTCAAGGGTCGGCTGCAGCAGGTGGCCCGTGGCAGGCTGGGTGTGGCACGCTTGGCTGAAGGAGGGGACGCTTGTCCTGCCGTGCCGCTCTCCCGCCAAGGGCAGCTCCCAGCACACGCAGCGTGGCCCGGCTTCTGCAGGCGCCGGGAGCAGCTAGGCAGGAGCCTTCTGCAAGTGAGCGCCGCTTTCTGCCTTCTCTCCCCAGAGTGCCAACATCTGATCTGCTGGTGTTTGTCCAAGCACCCCATGGACCGGCCGGTGCTGGAGCAGATCTTCTACCACCCTTGGGTGTTGGGCGGGCATTTCTGATGCCTTGGCACAGCCTCTGCAGCACCCAGTTCCCGTGTCCCACGCAGGACTGAGGGCCCAGGAAATAAAACAACCCAAAACCCACTGCGGGCTGGCGAGTCTGGTCCTTGTTAGCAACTTCAGCTAAGGGAACCTCTTGGCAAAAGAGTTAATCAGAGCGTTCTCTTCAGCCTTTGTCAAGCTTTTGGTGCCTTTCCTCCAGGTGGTCCCTCAAAATCAGAGGGGGGTGGAGCCTGCACCAGTCCCCCCAAATCGGTGGAAGGCAGAGACTGCTCCCAGGCCCCTCAAAATTGGAGAAGGATGGAGACTATCCCTGGGCCCCCCAAACTGAAGGGAGATAAATACCTGGCAACCCAAACTAAGAGATGGATGGAGCCCAGAGCATCCCCCAAGTCAGAGGGGGAAGAGGAGACTGCCAGCCCCCCCAAAGAGGAGGGGAATTGTGCCTGTGCCAGCCCCACAAATTGCAAGGGGACAGAGAACACCCCTGGCCTGGCAAAGGACAAAGAGCAGCCGGGGGATGCCGGGATGGTGACAACACTGGCAACCCCCAAATCAGAGAGGGACTAAGAGCCCGCACAGGCTTCCCAGAAGCAGAAAGGGGGCAGCAAATATCCCCTGTCCCCCTAAGTTGGAGGGGCACAGACACAAAAGGCCCCGCAAAAAGAGCATGAGGAACCAAGAGCACTGCTGGCCCCACAAGGGTAAGGAGGATGGAGAAACTCCCCATCTGTCTTTGTTTTGGAAGACAGGTGCCTGCTAGGGAGGGCAGGGGCCTCCCCTGGAATGAAAGAATGTAGACCCCCTCCCTCTGAATTATTATAATTTTGAAATCAAGGGGCTTTCAGACAGAGATCTGAGGATAGGAATAACAGCTCTTTATTAGTATTTATAACCAGGCAAACAAACAACAATAACTACAGCATTAACAAGAAAACAGAACCAGGGACCCCGTGACAGCTTTCTCGGCTGAGATGGGATGAAGGAGAGGCTTTGTTTTCACAAACCCCCTCGGGCGGGCAGTCCCGGTGCTCCTGCAGGGCTCTGAGGAACACTCAGCTGGAACAGCAGGGATGAGCTGAGATCCTGGGCCGGTGGCTGAGGTGGATCAGCAGCTCCACGGCGGTGCCTGGCACTGCCACACGTCCCGGCAGGACAGGGGGTGCGAGGCCACCAACAAAGAGGGGAGAAGGAGAAAAAGCAGCAGCAGCTCCGTCTGGGTGATGGCGAAATTCCTTTCTCCCCACCGCAGCAGCTCTGCACCCAACGTGTCCTTCTCCGAAGCTGAAAAAACTCCACCAAACTGTCCCCACCCTCTTTTTTCCTGCCCCCTTCCCCCCCTGGGCCCGGCCAAACTCTTTGTTTTTGTCAAGAATCCACCAAGTACCCACAGTTAGGTTTTCCCCACAACTAATGGGTAAAAATTCCACAGGCACCCAGAACTAAAAAAAAAGGACACCTAACCCCCAACAGGGTGTCTTAATCCCTCTTAGAGTAAACATTACCAATTAAATGCAACTTCATGTTAAATTGCAGAAGTGGAAAAAATGTTCCAGAATTCTAAAACTACTTTGAAAACTGTGTTATTAATATGGCAAAAGGGAAGAAACATTTGGGGATTACTTCGTACTAAAAATAATCCTAAATGTTTCAAAAAATTTCTACTTTTTAAAAATAAAAAATAAAGATAACAAGGTGGGTTCCCCAAGCCCGGCTGCTGCCTGCCCAGCCAAGGCTGTGGCCAGCCAAGCAGCTGTGCCAGTGCTGGTGGTACCAGCCAGACCCCAGAGCAGAAGCCCTAAGGTGTTGCTCAAGCTCTGCCTTGGCAGGAGGGTCCTGCCTTCAGTCCTGTCCAGACACCAGGGCCAGCACTTTCAGGGACAGAGGGTCCTGTTCTGGGTGGTGGCCGCACAGCAATAAGCTGATAACGCAGCTTTGGCAAGGAAAACAGACACTGGCTTGGAGACTCAGGAAGAGAGGTGCAGTTCTCCCTGACTGAGTGTAGTGATTTACATTCACACTGTTATAAATGCATATCATATTTTTGGCTTTTTGCAAATATTAAAAGGAACCTTATATGTATAAGATTAGAAAATCTAGCTGTATTAATATGGTTTCCTTTATTTCTGTTATTGATGAAACCTAGAAGTAGTGGTATAATACATATATGTTAAGCTTTGGCATAGTATTAAAACAAAAACTACTTTAGTTTGTATAACCCAAAGACTGCAAAAGATAGCTGGAGACTCCCCCTACATTCAGAAACTATCTTATCCAGATGAAGACAGCAGTGACCAGAACTCTGGGGGAGGAATTTATTGCATTTCTGTTATCAGGAAATGTAAATCTCATTGGCGCCAAGAAGATTGATCTATTGGGAAGGGGCAAGAGAAAACTAAACAGAAGAACACAAAAGATCCTAAGAAGAATGTATGAATATGCATGAGAATTTATGGATATATAGTAGGATTCTGTTTTTAAGGGACAATCCTTTGTTAGTCTGGTGTGCTCTCTTGGCTGAATGCAGAGACACCCGGCTGTATCTATGTACTCTTCTTTATTTTTAGGTCCTAAGTAACTTTTTATTAAACCTTTAAATTCCATAAGAAAAATATGTGAACCTCATTTTTCACAACATTGAGCTGTTTGGCCGGACATCTGAAGGTGCAGAGGCGCTCCTGTGGAGAAAGAAAGTGGCTGAGGCCCCCAGCTGCCGCTGGCACACAGGGACCCTCCTGCACAGCAGGGCCCAGAGCTGCCAAGGCTCCCCAGCACGGCTGGAGCTGCTGGCACAGCTTGGCCCAGCTGGACAGCTGCCCCTCAAGGCCCTGGCGAGCAGGGCATGGCTCTGGGCAGGGTCCCTGGCCAGGAGCGGGCCCCAGAGCACCTCTGCCTTTCAAGGGCAATCTCGTCCCTGCTCTTTCTCCTGCCCACCTTGCTTTGCCTCTGCCCGCTGCTCCTGGGGCTGCTCTTGGCCAGGCAGCCTCAGTGGCAGCCAGCACTGGCTGCAGCCCCAGCGGGCTCCCCAGGACAAGGCCCAGCAATTAGAGGCCAATGGAAGCCCTGGGCAGCAGCAGAACTCTCAGCAGAGTTATTTGGACAACCAAGGACTATCCACAGGTCTACAGCAGCCTCACTGGGAATATTTCTATTCTACAATAACTTTCAAAAGAAGCTGTTTGAGGGAAAGATGAACGAAACACTCACTGTTTTCTCTTGCAGGCATACCAGATTCCAACACCGCATAAAACGAAGAAATGCACCAAACAAAGCAGGCCTGCCATTAATTCTAGCCAACAGCGTGTTCCCTGACAGAAACCTCTTCTGATGCCCTTCTGGGAATTGGGAACACGTGTTGTGCCAGCTGCATCTGTGGGAGCAATGGGCAGCATGAGGCCTGTGCTGTGATCCACTGCTGAGCTGGCAGCACGGTGGGTATGTCCAGGATGTTCCCTGTTTCCCCCAGAGCTGGGGCCTGCAGGCACCTTGTCAGCCCTTGGCACAGGCTGTGCCACCCAATAAAACCCAGAAAGCTGAGAGGAGAACCCAGGGACAGCGCAGCTGCTTGGGCAGTGGCTCCTTCCAGGGACACGGGCCAAACCCATCCCTGAGCAGCCACTGCCACCCCTGACCCTCCCTGCTCCGTGACAGCTCCCCCAGCCCAAGGGGACAGAGCCAGGCCCTGTCAGGGGCCAGTGCAGCCCCTGCCCAGTTGGGAGCCAGGGCTGGCTGTGGCCCTGGGCTCATGGCAGGGCTCCTGCTCAGGGCTGCTCCTGTGCCTTGGGCCTCTGGATGCTTAGGGCCGGCTCTGGGAGCAGCTGCAGTGGGATGGACACTGGTGCACGAGTCCCATTTCCCAGGGGCTGGGAATGAGCTCCAGAGGCCTGGAAGCCGAGGCACCTCCAGCTTTGGCTGCTCCCGGGCTGTGCAAGGAGAGGCCCTGTGGGAAGAGCTGCTGGCACACAGCCCCACCGAGGGCTGAGCCCAGCACAGCAATTACCTCCTGTGCCTGGGCCCGTGCCTGCAATTGCCTCCCTTCGTTCAGGAAATGCCGCCTTCCATAGAGCCTCTCTGTCCATCCCTTGAGAAAGGAAGAGGCACAGCTGGATCAGATGGAACCATTACATAGCAGGGAAGTGGCCTCTTCAGGAGGCAGTGCTTGTCAAAGACATGGAAGAGGATCAGGAAAAGGCCCAGGCTCTCTCTTGTCCAAACCACCACCTCTCCTGATCTGCTCAGAGACCAGGAAGTTGCAGAGGATCTCAAGGTGTGCATGGCCCATGGTGCAGTTTGGGCAGCCTGTCTGCTGATGCCAAATGCCTTCCTGCAGAGGCTGGGCAGAAACTGCATCCAGGCCAGGCTGGGAAACAGCCCTGCAGGGCTTGAAAGCAGCAGCAGGGCAGCGAGGCTGCCATGGATCCCTTCCCATGGTGCAGGGCATGGCATGTCCAGAGAAAGCCCCTGACTGCAGAGTCTCAGGAAAGGCTGAGGGAAATGTACCCACCACGCCCTTTGAGCAGTTCCTTCTCTATTTCTTTCAGGATATGGTGTGACTCAAGTGGTTCTTTCTGTCCTGTGGCTCTGTTCTTCCCTCTCGGAGGACCTTAACAAAAAATAGTTCCATTTGCCAGGAATGGATCCCAGAAAAGCAATGCTCAGCCTGTGGGTACGGCAGGGACACACCACTCACCCCTGCGATGGGAGCCAGGCTTGCGGGCAGTGATCAGCAAAGGAGATGGGAAAGTCCTCCCTGCAGACACACCTGTAACTCAACAGCCACAGAAGCTTCTGTCACCTGGTTCCTACCAGGTTGTCAATGATTATTCCTCGATGGGACACTGAGAACATACCTGCAGGAGGCTCCAAGGGCTTCAAAACTTTATCCAGCCAATCTAATGGAGAATCCTTCCTGGGAACCTCATCTGGAAGGGAACAGATCAGAACCATTCCATGGTGTGCTGGGATCCCCTTCTGCCTTAGGGAACTGGGCACTGCCAGGGGGTTGGGTAAGACCATGGGAGCCAGATGTCAGTGGACATGGAGAAAGCTGTAGAGGGGCCTGAAATGCTCTGGGCTGGCTCCTGGTCACTCTCAACACTCTTTCCATGCCCTGTGCAACATCCCTCAAGGGCGGGCACTCCCCAGTAGCAGAGATGTACAGCTCAAGCCTCAGCAGGGCTCAGGCCCAGAGGCACAGCAATTACCTCCTGGGACTGTGCCTGGCATGGCTTCCCTTCCTGCAGCAGAGGCTGTCCATGGGCCACTGCTTCCTCTGGGAAACGCTGCCTTCAGCACAGCCTCTCCATCCACTTCTGCAGAAAGGGACAGCTGGATCAGATGGCAGCATTCCCCACTGGGGAGGTGGCATCTTCAGGAGGCAATGCTTGCCAAAGACTTGGTTAAGGACCAGGATATCATATCAACTTTTGGGATTGGCCAGGGCCCTCCTTTCTCCAAACCAACACCATTTCTGATCTACCCAGAGACCAGGGAATCCTACAAGACCTCAGGGTGGGCATGGCCTGTGCTGCCGTTTGGGCTCCCTGTCAGCTGATGCCAAATGCCTTCCTGCAGAGGCTGGGGAGAAGCTGCAGCCAGGCCAGCCTGGGAAACAGCCCTGCAGGGCTTGAAAGCAGCAGCAGGGCAGCAAGGCTGCCATGGATCCCTTCCTGCTGGGTTGGGCACTGCGTGTCCAGATATGCAGAGAAAGCCCCTGGCTGCTGAGTCTCAGGAGAAGGCTGAGGGACATGGACCCACCTTGTCCTTCCTGCAGAATTTTCTTCAGCATTTGCCTCATGGGTTTGGATGGCTCATGGGGTTTCATAACTCCTGTAGCTTTGGTATTGCCTCTTGGAGGACCTTAGAGCAAAATAATTCCATTTCCCAGGAATGGATCCCAGAATGCCAATGCTCAGCCTGTGGGGTCAGGAGGGACACACCACTCACCCCTGTGACGGGAGCTGGGCTTGTGTGCAGCAACCAACCCAGGAGCTGGGAGAGTCCTCCCTGCAGACACACCTGTAACTCAACAGCCACAGAAGCTTCTGTCATCTCTTCTGATATGAACAGGCAGCACTGTGCCACAGGAGCGGTGAGAAGATCACACAGGGCGAGGGCACACATGTGCACGGCTCTGTCCTGGCACCTGCAGCGATGCTGTCCTGGCCAAGCCTTGGGCTCTGAGCTGGCAGCTCTCCCAGGGGGAAAGGCCTTCACCTACCCTCACCATCTTCCAGAGCCTCGGTCCTGGGTGTGGGGTGGGAAGCCAGATCACCTTCAGCAAGAGGCTTGGCTGAAAAAAAAGGTAGGACAGAACAGCTCCCGTGGCTCTGTAGGAGACCCTCAGGCTCCCTGGGGCTGGCAAAGGAGCCATGCAAGGCACAGCCCCGGGACACAGCCCTGGGCCCAGCCCCTTCCCTCTCTGCTCCTCTCCGTGGCTGCACAGAGCACACGGAAGGAGACACTGGCATTGCACACGGGAAGAAGATTGACAGCTAAATGCTCCTTCCTCCCACTGGTAGTGACCTGTGGGATCCCTCAGGGCTCTAGAAGGGAGCAGGGCGAGGTTTCCAGAACCCAACAAGCCTGAGATTATGTTAAGAGATATGGCACATGAGTGAGCTCTTGCCACCTTGTCATTGTGTGTTCTGTCAGTAAAGGGAATAGAAGAACTTGCCTCCAGCATTCTCCAAGATATTCAAAGTATCATTCAGTAGCACTTCCAAATAATTGAGGTTGCGTTCCAAATCTAGAAGGGAGCACAGATCAGAACTGTTTCCATGGTGTGCTGAGATCCCCTTCTACCTTAGGGAACCGGGCAGTGCAAGGGAGTCGCGCTAAGGCTGTGGGTGCCAGATGTCAGTGGACATGGCCACAGCTGCAGAGGGGCCTGGGGGCTCTGGGCTGGCTCCTGGTCACTCTCCACCCTCTTTGCAGGCCCTGTGCAGCATCCCTGGGAGAGGTGGCTGGAGCAGCCCAGGCCCCACTGGGGCCCTCTCTCTGCCACAGCTGAAAGAATTGTAAAAGCAATGGGGAAGAACTACAGCAGGCAGTGCCACAACTGTCCCTCAGGCCCTCCCTCCCTCCTGCCCACGTTCTGCTGGGACAGCTCTCCCATCCCATAGGGACTGGGCCAGGCTCTTTCAGGATACAGTGGAGCCTTGCCCTCCCCCTCTGCCTATTCCCCACCATGGGCACCCCTTTGCAGCTGCTGCCAGGTTTTGGGACCTGTCTCCCATGGAGGGACCCCAGCAGGACTGCTCAGTAGCCAAGTGCCCTGAGCCTGCTGGGGATAATTCCACTGGGCTGTGCTGGTCTTGTCCGGGCTGTGCCTGCACTGCCAAGCAGCAGAGATGGCAGCTCAAGCCTCAGCAGGGCTCAGGCCCAGGGGCACAGCAATCACCTCCTGTGACTGTGCCTGGCATGGCCTCCCTTCCTGCAGCAGAGGCTGCCCATGGGCCACTGCTTCCTCCGGGAAACGCCGCCTTCAGCACAGCCTCTCCTTCCGTCTCTGGAGAAAGGAAGAGGGATACATGCATCAGATGGGGCTGTTTGTTCCCCAACATGAAGGTGGCATCTTCAGGAGGCAATAGTTGTCAAAGATATGGGTAAGTTTCAGGAAGGCATCCAAACTTTGGAGCCAGGCCAGCCACATCTACCACAAGACTGGGAAATTGCAGGGGGTTTCAGGGTGTGCATGGCCCATGCTGCAGTTTGGGCACCCTGACAGCTGATGCCAAATGCCTTCCTGCAGAGGCTGGGGAGAAGCTGCATCCAGGCCAGTCTGGGAAACAGCCCTGCAGGCTGGGAAAGCAGCAGTGGGGCAGTGAGTCTGAAATGGATCCCTTCCTGCTGTGCCGGGCATGGCGTGTCCAGATGTGCAGAGAAAGCCCCCGGCTGCTGAGTCTCAGGAGGAGGCTGAGGGACATGGACCCACTACGGCGTCTCTCCAGATCACTCAGCCTCTTGTCTCCTGTAGGTTTGTTCCTCCCTCTAGGAGGATCTTAACAGAAAGCATTTCCATTTCAGATGAATGGATCCCACAGAACCAGGGCTCAGCCTGTGGGATCAGCAGGGACACACCACTCACCCCTGTGATGGGAGCTGGGCTTGCGTGCAGCAACCAGAAAAGGAGCTTGAAACGTCCTCGCTGCAGACACACCTGTAACTCAACAGCCACAGCAGCTTCTGTCACCTGGTTCCTGCCAGGGTGTCAGTGTTTATTCCTTGTTGGGACAGTGAGAACGTACCTGCATGGGGTTCCAGAGGCAGAAAATCTTCATGAAGCCAAGCTGCTGGAGAAGCCTTCCTACCACCCTCATCTGGAAGGGAGCACAAATCAGAACCATTCCATGGTGTGCTGGGATCCCATTCTGTTTTAGGGAACTGGGCACTGCAAAGGGGTCAGGTAAGGCTGTGGGAGCCAGATGTCAATGGACATGGCCAAAGCTGCAGAGGGGCCTGGGGAGCTCTGGGCTGGCTCTGGTCACTCTCCACCCTCTTTGCAGGCCCTGTGCAACATCCCTAGAGGGGCAGTGGGACCAGCCCAGGGCCCCTGAGGCCTCTGTCCCTCCCACAGAGAAAACCCTCCCTAAAGCCCTGGGGAAAACCATCCCCAACACTTCCCAGGGAGAAGGGAGCACTGTCCCAGGAAAGGGGACCGAGGCTGCCGGCTCACCTGCTCGCCCTGCTCGCCACAGAGCAGCCTGGGCAGCCCTGTCAGGCAGGGCCACTGCCAGGAGGAGCAGGAGGAGGAGGCGCAGAGCAAAGGCCATGGTGCCTTGCCCTCTGCCAGTCCTGCAGCTCTTGCTGCCACCACTGTCCTGACACCGCTGTCCCAATGTCAGCACCGCTGCTGCCGCCGCCGCTGCTGCCACAACAGTCGTGGTCAAGGACTGACTGCTCGGTCCTTGTGGTGCTGGGCAACCACGGGGCTCTGGGACCTCTGTGACCTCAGAGCCTGCTGTCACCTCTGCCTGCTGTCACCCCAGAGCCTTCTGTGACCTCATGGCCTTAGATGTCTGCCCCAAGTGTACTCCCATCTGTACTAGAGGACTGCTCTGACTGTGAATCTTTGACTTCATCAAAGGGTCATTGCTAAACAAAACCTTGTTTTTGCCTGCTGACATTGCTGGTCAGGCAGTGTCCCAGGAGATGCTCTTGATGGTTGCCTCTTTTCCTGGGCATGGCACTGGAGGAGGTCCAGGCCCAGGTGATGCCACTGAAGGAAATGTGCCCTCAGCCCAGGGATGCTCAACACAGACTCCCCCAGCCCCTCGGGGCCCTGCCTCTGGTCACAGCAGCCCCTGCCTGGCTCCTGCCACCCACACTCTGGTCAGCCCTGCCTGCTCCTGGACATGGAGCTCAGCCAGGGCTGGTGCTGTGTGGGCTTTGCTGGTGGTACCAGCCAGACACTGGGGTGAGAGCTCCATCTCTTTATTGGAACAGAAGAGCTGTGCTGGGCCCTGCCCTGGCAGGAGGGACCCACCTTCAGTCCAGGCCACAGAGCAGGGCGGGTCCCTTCAGGGACACAGGGCCTTGCTTTGGGTGGTGGCAGCATCTGCACAGCAGCAAGCTGGTAATGCAGCTGTGACAGGGACATCACGTATGGGCATGGAGATGTGAAATGTGTGGTGCAGTGTCCCTGAGGGAGGTGTTGGCCTTTCCTGTGAAGCTGCAGAGGGGAACCTGTTGAGAGAGGAGATGGCTGAGGCCCCAGCTGCAGCTGGCACACAGGGACCCTCCTGCACACTGGAAGATTCTCACTGTGCTCAAAGTTTCCCTCTGAAGACTGGGAGGTAAATGTGGATGGGCTTAGCAGCTGATTTGCAGGCCAAGCAATTGAGTTAGCAAAAGGAGAAGTTGAGAAAATACAAGTTTATCCATAGCAAGGAGGAAAGCAAGGCCGTTAGCATGGAAACCAATAAAAAGGGATATAAGGGGTATTTGCAGTTGTAATAAATGGAATTGGTTCGTGCTAACTAAATTGTAACTGTTATTAAAGTTCTTATTAGAAACAATCAAGAATCAGTGTTACAAAGCAGATGTACCCCTTTGCAGATGTTACATGTCAAAATTAAGGTACAGGATGTAGTTTAGAAGATAAATGGCGTCTCAAGACCAAAATGGCCTTGAGATGGACCAAAATTAGAACAAATTTAGGCATTGGGCCTAAAGATTAGTAAACATAAAGCTAATTAGTAGACTAACACAACACAAGGCTTAGTACGCACGTGCAGACCAGTAAGGTTATCCAAAGGACAATGAGGAAGAGGAGAAGCCTTCACCAAAAGACCACCAAAAGAAGACTGAAGACCCCCTAACAACAAGTGAGGCATGTGCCGTGAAGAAAAGTGAGGTAAAGTCAGAAAAATTGGAAATAGGAGGAAACTTACAGGAAACATTAATGAATATGTATAAGCATACAGTATACAAGTTTAGCATGAAATGCTTTGTTTTGAACGTGAGGCAGGGTGGGAAGCCTCTGTACCCTGGTCAGTTTTGCTTATGCTTTAATCATACTTAATTACTAGCAGATTATTTATATAAATTTTAATTTTTATTAAACTGTATTATTTTACTAAACTGTATTCTTTTATAACACATTACTATTCAATTTAGTAAATTGTATTCATTTTTAATTAAACTGCCATTAACCCAAGGGTCCTAGTTGTCAAAATTCTAATTTCATTTATAACAGTATTTTAACAAAGAAGGCTGTTACAACAACATTGGTATTTACCAAACATGACACAACATGAGCTATATTAACAAAGAAGGCCCCTTACGGTGACAACATTCTACTGCTCAAACTGTAAAACATCTTTGTGTACTGATCAGGAGGTCACGATTTACTCTTTACAATCCTGATGCTGAATGTCTCCTGAGGAGGTCTGGTCAGGGAGAAGAATGAGCCCCTTGTGGGCTGCCCCTGTTTGGGCAACCTGCTCCTCACCCCGAGCCTCAGCATGTCTGACATCGCCCACCTGGGACTGACATCCCAAAACATTGAAAACATTTCTCTTTATAATTTTTCATTATAATTAAAATCTAATTAATTAATAAAAATAAATTTTTAAGTTTATAATAATATTATTCTGAATTTTTATAACCTAATTTTTATATTTATATAAAAGAACTGATACATTTTGCGCAACTAAAAACATTATCGGTCCTTGGTTCCAAGTACCACAATTCCCTTCATTAATTAATTGGTCACTATTTCTCCCTCTTTATGCTAATTACACATATTTTTAGTCCTTTGATCATCATTTTTATAATTTTCTTAGACAAGGTAAAAGGGGCCACTTTGGGGTCCATGGGGACTTTTCTGAGGAACATTTGGGGCAGTTTTGGGTGGGGGACGGAACTTAGAGAGAACTTGGGGGTCTGGAGGACACATGGGGAGCCGGGAGGGCACTTGGAGCGGCATTTAGGGATTCTGTGAGATGATTAGGGGTTCGGGGGAGCACTTGGGGGTCGGGGCGGGCACTTGGGGGGCTGTAACGGGGCTCTCTGGGCCGCGGGGGATGATGGGAGTTGTAGGCGCCGGTATAATGAGGCTTAATGGGGCCGCGGAGCATCACGGGAGTTATAGGCGCAGCTTCAATGGGTTCCGGTGAGGCGCGGTGCATGACGGGAGATGCAGTCCCGGCTGGAATAGCGCTCTATGGGCGCCGCGGAGCATGATGGGAGCTGTAGTCCCGGAAGTGGCTCGGAAGGCACGTTCGGCGGTGTGGGGAAGCGCTTGGAGAACACTTCTGCGTCCGAGCTGCAGGTGCTCGGGGCGAATGTACACGGCTCGGGAGCACTTGGAGGGAACCTGGGGAGCTGTGACCGGGCTCTTTAGGGCGCGGGGCACGGCAGGAGGTTTGGGCGCGGAACTGTGTTGTGGGATGATGGGAGATGAATTCCCAGCAGTGGCTGGAAAGGGAATCTGTGGGGTCGGGAGCATTCGGGGATCCAGGGACGCTTTGGGGCGTCCCGAACGGGTGCTGAGGGGGCACTCAGGGATCCTGAAGGGTCTGGGGGACACATGGGACCTATGGGGGGCGATCCCGGGGTTCTGGGGAGCGCAGGGCATATTCCCAGTTCCTCACAACCTGGTCTCAATTGCCCCCTGGAGGCTCCTACTGACTGCCAGTCTGATCCCAGTATGATCCCAGTATGATGTCAGTACACAGCCAGTGCAATCTCAGCCACTGCCAGGATGATCCCAGTACAAACCAGTCCCTGCCAGTGCTGCCACTCCTGGGATCCCCCAGCCCTCTCTGTGTTCCCCCCTCCCACATCTCCCCAGAGGAGCCCCAAGGGCTGGCAGTCCCCAGCCAGGGTCCCCAGCCAGCCCCAGGTTGGATCTGCAGCCCCCAATTTTCCCAGTTTCCCTCTCCTTTTCCCCGGGCCGGGTTCCCCCGTCCCCAGCGGGTGGGAGCAGCGGAGAGCCCCGCGCTGCCCATCCCGACCTGTCCCGGCTCCATCCCCGCTCCTGCCATGGGCTGTGAGGGGTTTGGGAACGGGGCACCGAGGGTGTCACTGCTCCTGGGGGAGGAGGGATGAAGAAGGAGAGAGAGAAGGGATGGAAGTAGGAGAAGGAGGTGGGGTTAGGGAGGAAGAGGAGGAGGAAGGATGGAAGGGGAGGAGAGGGAGGAAGAGGAGGGACAAAGGAGGATCACGGAAAGGAGAAGGAACCACAAGGTTGAGCACTCCTTGAATTCATAGCCCCCTCCTGTGGGATCATCACCCACCATCCCACAGGTGATGGGGGAGTGGGAGCTTTGCCCGGATATCCTGGGGGGGTCCCTGGGTTGGGTTTATTTTGCGGGGGGGGATGTTTGGAGAATGTGGAACTCCAAAGCTGAGCGGAAAATCCTACTTGGGGGGACATTGGGGGGTCTCACCATCCCTAAGTGGGGAAATGGAAACAGGGGGAACTTTTCGGATTCCTGGCACTCCCAGCAGCCTGGGGATGGCAGGGACCGAGCAGACAGGTTGTCCCCAGTACAAGCTTGACTCCCAGCAGCTGGGACAGGGGGGAACCCTTGAACCCGAAACAGGGGAGACTAGAGATGGGGAACTCCTGGGAGGCATTTTCAGAGCTGAATATTGGTGTTTTTTGGAGGTTTTATGGACCCCAGATGTCCGGTGACTTCTAGAGATGAGCTTGGACAGAGGGACCGTCAAACTCAATGTCCTCATCCCTTGTATTTCCCCAAACCAGGATTTCCCATTCCCAAACCTTGGCTGGATGGAGAAGGAGGCTGTGAGGAAGAGGAAGATGCCCCAGGACACCCAGGCAGGTGAGGAGGAAGTCAGTGCCCCTTTCCCCCTCTCTCCTGCTCCATCTCCCAGCCCAGCATGGCCCCCGGCTGCAGGACAACCCCGCTGCCGACGCCGTCCTGCCGGGGACGCACTGGGGGGATCTCCTTCCCCTTCCCTCTGGCACGGAGGCAAATCCCATCCTCTCCTTGTCCTTCCTCCCCCAGACAAGGAGCTGAGGATGGAGACCAGGGAGGACAAATCCCCACAGGAAAAGCTCATGGAAGAGGCCGTTTTGAGCAACTCCACGGCACAGGAATCCAATGGGGAGGAAAATCCCCAGAGATCCCGCAGGAGGAGGGGCTCCAAACCCATCCCAGGGTGCTCTGAGGAGGAAAGACCCACCCTGTGCCGGGAAGGCGGCCAGAGATCCAGCCGGGGCTCTGAGCTGGTGGTCCATGAGCAGCTTCAGGATGGGGAGAAGCGCTACAAGTGCTTGGAGTGTGGGAAGAGCTTCAGCCACAGCAACAGCCTGATCCGCCACCAGATGATCCACACTGGGGAATGGGCCTATGAGTGTGGGGAATGTGGGAAGGGCTTCAGCTGGAGCTCCCACCTCATTATCCACCAGCGCATCCACACTGGGGAGAGGCCCTACGAGTGTCCCCAGTGTGGGAAGAGGTTTCAGAGGAGCTCCACTCTCCTCAGGCACCAGCGGATTCACACGGATGAGAGGCCCTTCTGCTGCCCTGACTGTGGGGAGGGCTTCAAGCAGAACTCCGCCCTCATCACCCACCGGCGCATCCACACTGGGGAGAGGCCCTACAAGTGTGGGGAATGTGGGAAGAGCTTCAGCCAGAACTCCAGCCTGATCTGCCACCAGAGGATCCACACCGGGGAACAGCCCTATGAGTGTGAGAAATGTGGGATGACCTTCAGCCGGAGGTCCCATCTGACCATCCACCAGATGATCCACACTGGGGAGAGGCCCTATGAGTGTCCTGAGTGTGGGAAGAGGTTTCAGACCAGCTCCACTCTCCTCGAGCACCAGCGGATTCACACGGATGAGAGGCCCTTCCGTTGCCCCGACTGCAGGAAGGGCTTCAAGCACAACTCCCACCTCATCACCCACCGGCGCATCCACACTGGGGAGAGGCCCTACGAGTGTGGGGAATGTGGGAAGAGCTTCAGCCACAGCTCCAGCCTCAACACCCACCAACGCCTCCACACTGGGGAGACACCCTACGAGTGTCCCCTGTGTGGGAAGAGCTTCACCTGGAGATCTAGCTTGACCCAACACCAACGGCAGCACCAGTAAGGGAAGCTCTGCAAATGCCCCAAAGTACAGGAAGAGCTTTGTGCACTGCTCCAGCTTCATCCCCCCTTGGAAAATTCAAGTTTGGCAGAGACCTGGTGATCCATGTTCCCTGTGATCCATGCTGGGGAGACACCTGTACCTTTTCCTGCCTATGGCAATGACATGATGTGGGATCAAAGAACGTGAGGGTCTGGCCATGGCCCTTTTGTTATATTTAATCCCATCTCAGGTCATTGCCAGGGGCAGGTGTTGGGGGTTAGGTGTCTTTTTTTTTTTTAATTCTGGATTGCCTGTGGAATTTTTACCCATTAGTTGTGGGGACAGCCTAACTGTGGGTACTTGGTGGGTGCTTGGCAAAAGGCAAAGAGTTTGGCCGGGCCCAGGGGGGGAAGGGGGCAGGAAAAAGGAGGATGGGGACAGTTTGGGGGGCTTTCTTCAGCTTCTGAGAAGGACACTTTGGGTGCAGAGGTGCTGCGGTGGGCACAAGAGAATTTCACCATCACTCACACGGAGCTGCTGCTGCTTCTCCTTCTCCCCTCTTTGTTGGTGGCCTCACACCCCCTGTCCTGCCGGGACGTGTGGCAGTGCCAGGCACCGCCGCGGAGCTGCTGATCCACCTCAGCCACCGGCCCAGGATCTCAGCTCATCCCTGCTGTTCCAGCTGAGTGTTCCTCAGAGCCCTGCAGGAGCACCGGGACTGCCCGC
>NW_028256020.1:0-93318 GCF_971803275.1 Cyanistes caeruleus | reverse complement strand
TGACTTGTCTGTTGCCACAAAGGAGATGGAATTGGGGTTGTCATGGCTATGATATCAAAGGGAGGTTTTAATCGGTTCTGTCTCTTCTGTGATGTCACGGAGAGGGGAATTCTGGGTCTGTCACTGCTGTGGTGTTCCTTTGGGGCTGAAATTAAGGCTGCCGTGGCTGTGATGTCACAGATAGAGGAAACCTGAGTCTGTCCCTGCTGTGGTGTCACAGAGAGATTTAAATTGGTTCTGTCATGACTGTGATGTCCCAGAGAGGGGAATAATGCGTCTGTCACCACTGTGGTGTCACAGAGAGGTGTAAACTGGACTTGTCATTGCAGTGATCTCACCGAGAGGAGAAAACTGAGGGTTTCACTGCTGTGGCTTATCAGAGGGGATGAATTCTGACTTGTCTTTGATATCATGTCACAGAGAGGAGAAAACTGGCACTATCACCGCTGTAAATGTTACAGATAGGTGTAAGTTGGGCTTGTTCAATCTGTGGGGTGACAGAAAGGGTGAAATTTGGCCTGTCAGTGCTGTGATGTCATAATGGGTGGAAAGTGCATCTTTGACTGCTGTGCTGTCACAGGCAGGCGTAAATTGGGGTTCCCACAGTTGTGATGTCACAGAGAGGGGAAAACTGGGGCTATCACACTGTGGAGTGTCAGAGAAAGTAACACAGGTGTTATGACTTGTCTGTTGCCACAAAGGAGATGGAATTGGGGTTGTCATGCCTATGGTATGTCAGAGAGGTT
Organism: Cyanistes caeruleus; assembly: GCF_971803275.1. Classification (NCBI taxonomy): domain Eukaryota; kingdom Metazoa; phylum Chordata; class Aves; order Passeriformes; family Paridae; genus Cyanistes; species Cyanistes caeruleus. The sequence continues at coordinate 92,572 of NW_028256020.1, read as the reverse complement.
TTAATTGGTTCTGTCTGTTCTGTGATGTCACAGAGCAGGGAATAATGGGTCTGTCAGTGCTGTGGTGTAACATCAGAGCTGAAGTTCAGGCTGCCATGGCTGTGATGTCACGATAGAGGAAACCTGAGTCTGTCCCTGCTGTGGTGTCACAGAGAGGGGAAAACTGGATTGATCACTGTTGTGCAGTGACAGAGAAAGTTACACCGGTGCTATGACTTGTCTGTTGCCACACAGGGAATGGAATTGGGGTTGTTCGGGCTGTGGTATCACAGAGAGATTTAAATTGGTTCTGTCATGACTGTGATGTCCCAGAGAGGGGAATAATGCGTCTGTCACCACTGTGGTGTCACAGAGAGGCGTAATTTAGAGTTGTCACTGCAGTAATGTCACAGAGACCTTGAACTGGGTCCCTCATTGGTGTGATGTCACACACAGAGAGGAGAATACTGAGGCTGCCGCTGCTCTGGTGTCACAGAGAGGAGTAGTTTTGGCCTGTCACTGCTGTGATGTCAGAGAGAGGGGAAAGCGGGTCTGTCACTGCTGCGGTGTTCCAAAGGGGATGAGTTTGAGGCTGTCCTAAGTGTGATGTCACAGAGAGGGGAAAATTGAGGCAGCCACTACTGTGGTGTCACAGAGAGGCGTAAATTAGAGTTGTCAGTGCTGTGATGTCACAGGGAGGCAAAAATTGGGCCTCTCTCAGATGTGATGTCACAGAGAGAGGCGTAATGGATCTGTGAGTGCTGTGGTGTCACCGAGAGGCATAAATTAGAGTTGTCAGTGCAGTGATGTCACGGAGAGGAGAAACTGGGTCCCTCATTGGTGTGATGTCAGAGATAGAGGAAACCTGAGTCTGCCACTGCAGTGATGTCACGGAGAGGGGAAAACTGGGGCTATCACAGCTGTGGAGTCTCAGAGAAAGTATCACAGGTGCTATGACTTGTCTGTTGCCACAAAGGAGATGGAATTGGGGTTGTCATGGCTATGATATCAAAGGGAGGTTTTAATCGGTTCTGTCTCTTCTGTGATGTCACGGAGAGGGGAATTCTGGGTCTGTCACTGCTGTGGTGTTCCTTTGGGGCTGAAATTAAGGCTGCCGTGGCTGTGATGTCACAGATAGAGGAAACCTGAGTCTGTCCCTGCTGTGGTGTCACAGAGAGGGGAAAACTGGGGCTGATCACTGTTGTGCAGTGACAGAGAAATTTACAGAGGTGCTATGACTTGTCTGTTGCCACACAGGGAATGGAATTGGGGTTGTTCGGGCTGTGGTATCACAGAGAGATTTAAATTGGTTCTGTCATGACTGTGATGTCCCAGAGAGGGGAATAATGCGTCTGTCACCACTGTGGTGTCACAGAGAGGTGTAAACTGGACTTGTCATTGCAGTGATCTCACCGAGAGGAGAAAACTGAGGCTTTCACTGCTGTGGCCTATCAGAGGGGATGAATTCTGACTTGTCTTTGATACCATGTCACAGAGAGGAGAAAACTGGCACTATCACCGCTGTAAATGTTACAGATAGGTGTAAGTTGGGCTTGTTCAATCTGTGGGGTGACAGAAAGGGTGAAATTTGGCCTGTCAGTGCTGTGATGTCATAATGGGTGGAAAGTGCATCTTTGACTGCTGTGCTGTCACAGGCAGGCGTAAATTGGGGTTCCCACAGTTGTGATGTCACAGAGAGGGGAAAACTGGGGCTATCACAGCTGTGGAGTCTCAGAGAAAGTAACACAGGTGTTATGACTTGTCTGTTGCCACAAAGGAGATGGAATTGGGGTGGTCATGCCTATGGTATCTCAGAGAGGTTTTAATTGGTTCTGTCTGTTCTGTGATGTCACAGAGCGGGGAATAATGGGTCTGTCAGTGCTGTGGTGTAACATCAGAGCTGAAGTTCAGGCTGCCATGGCTGTGATGTCACGATAGAGGAAACCTGAGTCTGTCCCTGCTGTGGTGTCACAGAGAGGGGAAAACTGGATTGATCACTGTTGTGCAGTGACAGAGAAAGTTACACCGGTGCTATGACTTGTCTGTTGCCACACAGGGAATGGAATTGGGGTTGTTCGGGCTGTGGTATCACAGAGAGATTTAAATTGGTTCTGTCATGACTGTGATGTCCCAGAGAGGGGAATAATGCGTCTGTCACCACTGTGGTGTCACAGAGAGGCGTAATTTAGAGTTGTCACTGCAGTAATGTCACAGAGACCTTGAACTGGGTCCCTCATTGGTGTGATGTCACACACAGAGAGGAGAATACTGAGGCTGCCGCTGCTCTGGTGTCACAGAGAGGAGTAGTTTTGGCCTGTCACTGCTGTGATGTCAGAGAGAGGGGAAAGCGGGTCTGTCACTGCTGCGGTGTTTTAAAGGGGATGAGTTTGAGGCTGTCCTAAGTGTGATGTCACAGAGAGGGGAAAATTGAGGCAGCCACTACTGTGGTGTCACAGAGAGGCGTAAATTAGAGTTGTCAGTGCTGTGATGTCACAGGGAGGCGAAAATTGGGCCTCTCTCAGATGTGATGTCACAGAGAGAGGCGTAATGGATCTGTGAGTGCTGTGGTGTCACCGAGAGGCATAAATTAGAGTTGTCAGTGCAGTGATGTCACGGAGAGGAGAAACTGGGTCCCTCATTGGTGTGATGTCAGAGATAGAGGAAACCTGAGTCTGCCACTGCAGTGATGTCACGGAGAGGGGAAAACTGGGGCTATCACAGCTGTGGAGTCTCAGAGAAAGTATCACAGGTGCTATGACTTGTCTGTTGCCACAAAGGAGATGGAATTGGGGTTGTCATGGCTATGATATCAAAGGGAGGTTTTAATCGGTTCTGTCTCTTCTGTGATGTCACGGAGAGGGGAATTCTGGGTCTGTCACTGCTGTGGTGTTCCTTTGGGGCTGAAATTAAGGCTGCCGTGGCTGTGATGTCACAGATAGAGGAAACCTGAGTCTGTCCCTGCTGTGGTGTCACAGAGAGGGGAAAACTGGGGCTGATCACTGTTGTGCAGTGACAGAGAAATTTACACAGGTGCTATGACTTGTCTGTTGCCACACAGGGAATGGAATTGGGGTTGTTCGGGCTGTGGTATCACAGAGAGATTTAAATTGGTTCTGTCATGACTGTGATGTCCCAGAGAGGGGAATAATGTGTCTGTCACCACTGTGGTGTCACAGAGAGGTGTAAACTGGACTTGTCATTGCAGTGATCTCACCGAGAGGAGAAAACTGAGGCTTTCACTGCTGTGGCCTATCAGAGGGGATGAATTCTGACTTGTCTTTGATACCATGTCACAGAGAGGAGAAAACTGGCACTATCACCGCTGTAAATGTTACAGATAGGTGTAAGTTGGGCTTGTTCAATCTGTGGGGTGACAGAAAGGGTGAAATTTGGCCTGTCAGTGCTGTGATGTCATAATGGGTGGAAAGTGCATCTTTGACTGCTGTGCTGTCACAGGCAGGCGTAAATTGGGGTTCCCACAGTTGTGATGTCACAGAGAGGGGAAAACTGGGGCTATCACAGCTGTGGAGTCTCAGAGAAAGTAACACAGGTGTTATGACTTGTCTGTTGCCACAAAGGAGATGGAATTGGGCTTGTCATGCCTATGGTATCTCAGAGAGGTTTTAATTGGTTCTGTCTGTTCTGTGATGTCACAGAGCAGGGAATAATGGGTCTGTCAGTGCTGTGGTGTAACATCAGAGCTGAAGTTCAGGCTGCCATGGCTGTGATGTCACGATAGAGGAAACCTGAGTCTGTCCCTGCTGTGGTGTCACAGAGAGGGGAAAACTGGATTGATCACTGTTGTGCAGTGACAGAGAAAGTTACACCGGTGCTATGACTTGTCTGTTGCCACACAGGGAATGGAATTGGGGTTGTTCGGGCTGTGGTATCACAGAGAGATTTAAATTGGTTCTGTCATGACTGTGATGTCCCAGAGAGGGGAATAATGCGTCTGTCACCACTGTGGTGTCACAGAGAGGCGTAATTTAGAGTTGTCACTGCAGTAATGTCACAGAGACCTTGAACTGGGTCCCTCATTGGTGTGATGTCACACACAGAGAGGAGAATACTGAGGCTGCCGCTGCTCTGGTGTCACAGAGAGGAGTAGTTTTGGCCTGTCACTGCTGTGATGTCAGAGAGAGGGGAAAGCGGGTCTGTCACTGCTGCGGTGTTCCAAAGGGGATGAGTTTGAGGCTGTCCTAAGTGTGATGTCACAGAGAGGGGAAAATTGAGGCAGCCACTACTGTGGTGTCACAGAGAGGCGTAAATTAGAGTTGTCAGTGCTGTGATGTCACAGGGAGGCAAAAATTGGGCCTCTCTCAGATGTGATGTCACAGAGAGAGGCGTAATGGATCTGTGAGTGCTGTGGTGTCACCGAGAGGCATAAATTAGAGTTGTCAGTGCAGTGATGTCACGGAGAGGAGAAACTGGGTCCCTCATTGGTGTGATGTCAGAGATAGAGGAAACCTGAGTCTGCCACTGCAGTGATGTCACGGAGAGGGGAAAACTGGGGCTATCACAGCTGTGGAGTCTCAGAGAAAGTATCACAGGTGCTATGACTTGTCTGTTGCCACAAAGGAGATGGAATTGGGGTTGTCATGGCTATGATATCAAAGGGAGGTTTTAATCGGTTCTGTCTCTTCTGTGATGTCACGGAGAGGGGAATTCTGGGTCTGTCACTGCTGTGGTGTTCCTTTGGGGCTGAAATTAAGGCTGCCGTGGCTGTGATGTCACAGATAGAGGAAACCTGAGTCTGTCCCTGCTGTGGTGTCACAGAGAGGGGAAAACTGGGGCTGATCACTGTTGTGCAGTGACAGAGAAATTTACACAGGTGCTATGACTTGTCTGTTGCCACACAGGGAATGGAATTGGGGTTGTTCGGGCTGTGGTATCACAGAGAGATTTAAATTGGTTCTGTCATGACTGTGATGTCCCAGAGAGGGGAATAATGCGTCTGTCACCACTGTGGTGTCACAGAGAGGTGTAAACTGGACTTGTCATTGCAGTGATCTCACCGAGAGGAGAGAACTGAGGCTTTCACTGCTGTGGCTTATCAGAGGGGATGAATTCTGACTTGTCTTTGATTTCATGTCACAGAGAGGAGAAAACTGGCACTATCACCGCTGTAAATGTTACAGATAGGTGTAAGTTGGGCTTGTTCAATCTGTGGGGTGACAGAAAGGGTGAAATTTGGCCTGTCAGTGCTGTGATGTCATAATGGGTGGAAAGTGCATCTTTGACTGCTGTGCTGTCACAGGCAGGCGTAAATTGGGGTTCCCACAGTTGTGATGTCACAGAGAGGGGAAAACTGGGGCTATCACAGCTGTGGAGTGTCAGAGAAAGTAACACAGGTGTTATGACTTGTCTGTTGCCACAAAGGAGATGGAATTGGGGTTGTCATGCCTATGGTATGTCAGAGAGGTTTTAATTGGTTCTGTCTGTTCTGTGATGTCACAGAGCGGGGAATAATGGGTCTGTCAGTGCTGTGGTGTAACATCAGAGCTGAAGTTCAGGCTGCCATGGCTGTGATGTCACGATAGAGGAAACCTGAGTCTGTCCCTGCTGTGGTGTCACAGAGAGGGGAAAACTGGATTGATCACTGTTGTGCAGTGACAGAGAAAGTTACACCGGTGCTATGACTTGTCTGTTGCCACACAGGGAATGGAATTGGGGTTGTTCGGGCTGTGGTATCACAGAGAGATTTAAATTGGTTCTGTCATGACTGTGATGTCCCAGAGAGGGGAATAATGCGTCTGTCACCACTGTGGTGTCACAGACAGGCGTAATTTAGAGTTGTCACTGCAGTAATGTCACAGAGACCTTGAACTGGGTCCCTCATTGGTGTGATGTCACTCACAGAGAGGAGAATACTGAGGCTGCCGCTGCTCTGGTGTCACAGAGAGGAGTAGTTTTGGCCTGTCACTGCTGTGATGTCAGAGAGAGGGGAAAGCGGGTCTGTCACTGCTGCGGTGTTCCAAAGGGGATGAATTTGAGGCTGTCCTAAATGTGATGTCACAGAGAGGGGAAAATTGAGGCAGCCACTACTGTGGTGTCACAGAGAGGCGTAAATTAGAGTTGTCAGTGCTGTGATGTCACAGGGAGGCGAAAATTGGGCCTCTCTCAGATGTGATGTCACAGAGAGAGGCGTAATGGATCTGTGAGTGCTGTGGTGTCACCGAGAGTCATAAATTAGAGTTGTCAGTGCAGTGATGTCACGGAGAGGAGAAACTGGGTCCCTCATTGGTGTGATGTCACAGATAGAGGAAACTTGAGTCTGCCACTGCAGTGATGTCACGGAGAGGGGAAAACTGGGGCTATCACAGCTGTGGAGTCTCAGAGAAAGTATCACAGGTGCTATGACTTGTCTGTTGCCACAAAGGAGATGGAATTGGGGTTGTCATGGCTATGATATCAAAGGGAGGTTTTAATCGGTTCTGTCTCTTCTGTGATGTCACGGAGAGGGGGATTCTGGGTCTGTCACTGCTGTGGTGTTCCTTTGGGGCTGAAATTAAGGCTGCCGTGGCTGTGATGTCACAGATAGAGGAAACCTGAGTCTGTCCCTGCTGTGGTGTCACAGAGAGGGGAAAACTGGGGCTGATCACTGTTGTGCAGTGAAAGTTACACAGGTGCTATGACTTGTCTGTTGCCACACAGGGAATGGAATTGGGGTTGTTCGGGCTGTGGTATCACAGAGAGATTTAAATTGGTTCTGTCATGACTGTGATGTCCCAGAGAGGGGAATAATGCGTCTGTCACCACTGTGGTGTCACAGAGAGGTGTAAACTGGACTTGTCATTGCAGTGATCTCACCGAGAGGAGAAAACTGAGGCTTTCACTGCTGTGGCCTATCAGAGGGGATGAATTCTGACTTGTCTTTGATATCATGTCACAGAGAGGAGAAAACTGGCACTATCACCGCTGTAAATGTTACAGATAGGTGTAAGTTGGGCTTGTTCAATCTGTGGGGTGACAGAAAGGGTGAAATTTGGCCTGTCAGTGCTGTGATGTCATAATGGGTGGAAAGTGCATCTTTGACTGCTGTGCTGTCACAGGCAGGCGTAAATTGGGGTTCCCACAGTTGTGATGTCACAGAGAGGGGAAAACTGGGGCTATCACACTGTGGAGTGTCAGAGAAAGTAACACAGGTGTTATGACTTGTCTGTTGCCACAAAGGAGATGGAATTGGGGTTGTCATGCCTATGGTATGTCAGAGAGGTTTTAATTGGTTCTGTCTGTTCTGTGATGTCACAGAGCAGGGAATAATGGGTCTGTCAGTGCTGTGGTGTAACATCAGAGCTGAAGTTCAGGCTGCCATGGCTGTGATGTCACGATAGAGGAAACCTGAGTCTGTCCCTGCTGTGGTGTCACAGAGAGGGGAAAACTGGATTGATCACTGTTGTGCAGTGACAGAGAAAGTTACACCGGTGCTATGACTTGTCTGTTGCCACACAGGGAATGGAATTGGGGTTGTTCGGGCTGTGGTATCACAGAGAGATTTAAATTGGTTCTGTCATGACTGTGATGTCCCAGAGAGGGGAATAATGCGTCTGTCACCACTGTGGTGTCACAGACAGGCGTAATTTAGAGTTGTCACTGCAGTAATGTCACAGAGACCTTGAACTGGGTCCCTCATTGGTGTGATGTCACACACAGAGAGGAGAATACTGAGGCTGCCGCTGCTCTGGTGTCACAGAGAGGAGTAGTTTTGGCCTGTCACTGCTGTGATGTCAGAGAGAGGGGAAAGCGGGTCTGTCACTGCTGCGGTGTTCCAAAGGGGATGAGTTTGAGGCTGTCCTAAGTGTGATGTCACAGAGAGGGGAAAATTGAGGCAGCCACTACTGTGGTGTCACAGAGAGGCGTAAATTAGAGTTGTCAGTGCTGTGATGTCACAGGGAGGCGAAAATTGGGCCTCTCTCAGATGTGATGTCACAGAGAGAGGCGTAATGGATCTGTGAGTGCTGTGGTGTCACCGAGAGTCATAAATTAGAGTTGTCAGTGCAGTGATGTCACGGAGAGGAGAAACTGGGTCCCTCATTGGTGTGATGTGACAGATAGAGGAAACCTGAGTCTGCCACTGCAGTGATGTCACAGAGAGGGGAAAACTGGGGCTATCACGGCTGTGGAGTCTCAGAGAAATTATCACAGGTGCTATGACTTGTCTGTTGCCACAAAGGAGATGGAATTGGGGTTGTCATGGCTATGATATCAAAGGGAGGTTTTAATCGGTTCTGTCTCTTCTGTGATGTCACGGAGAGGGGAATTCTGGGTCTGTCACTGCTGTGGTGTTCCTTTGGGGCTGAAATTAAGGCTGCCGTGGCTGTGATGTCACAGATAGAGGAAACCTGAGTCTGTCCCTGCTGTGGTGTCACAGAGAGGGGAAAACTGGGGCTGATCACTGTTGTGCAGTGAAAGTTACACAGGTGCTATGACTTGTCTGTTGCCACACAGGGAATGGAATTGGGGTTGTTAGGGCTGTGGTATCACAGAGAGATTTAAATTGGTTCTGTCATGACTGTGATGTCCCAGAGAGGGGAATAATGCATTTGTCACCACTGTGGTGTCACAGAGAGGTGTAAACTGGACTTGTCATTGCAGTGATCTCACCGAGAGGAGAAAACTGAGGCTTTCACTGCTGTGGCCTATCAGAGGGGATGAATTCTGACTTGTCTTTGATATCATGTCACAGAGAGGAGAAAACTGGCACTATCACCGCTGTAAATGTTACAGATAGGTGTAAGTTGGGCTTGTTCAATCTGTGGGGTGACAGAAAGGGTGAAATTTGGCCTGTCAGTGCTGTGATGTCATAATGGGTGGAAAGTGCATCTTTGACTGCTGTGCTGTCACAGGCAGGCGTAAATTGGGGTTCCCACAGTTGTGATGTCATAGAGAGGGGAAAACTGGGGCTATCACAGCTGTGGAGTCTCAGAGAAAGTAACACAGGTGTTATGACTTGTCTGTTGCCACAAAGGAGATGGAATTGGGCTTGTCATGCCTATGGTATCTCAGAGAGGTTTTAATTGGTTCTGTCTGTTCTGTGATGTCACAGAGCGGGGAATAATGGGTCTGTCAGTGCTGTGGTGTAACATCAGAGCTGAAGTTCAGGCTGCCATGGCTGTGATGTCACGATAGAGGAAACCTGAGTCTGTCCCTGCTGTGGTGTCACAGAGAGGGGAAAACTGGATTGATCACTGTTGTGCAGTGACAGAGAAAGTTACAGAGGTGCTATGACTTGTCTGTTGCCACACAGGGAATGGAATTGGGGTTGTTCGGGCTGTGGTATCACAGAGAGATTTAAATTGGTTCTGTCATGACTGTGATGTCCCAGAGAGGGGAATAATGCGTCTGTCACCACTGTGGTGTCACAGAGAGGCGTAATTTAGAGTTGTCACTGCAGTAATGTCACAGAGACCTTGAACTGGGTCCCTCATTGGTGTGATGTCACACACAGAGAGGAGAATACTGAGGCTGCCGCTGCTCTGGTGTCACAGAGAGGAGTAGTTTTGGCCTGTCACTGCTGTGATGTCAGAGAGAGGGGAAAGCGGGTCTGTCACTGCTGCGGTGTTCCAAAGGGGATGAGTTTGAGGCTGTCCTAAGTGTGATGTCACAGAGAGGGGAAAATTGAGGCAGCCACTACTGTGGTGTCACAGAGAGGCGTAAATTAGAGTTGTCAGTGCTGTGATGTCACAGGGAGGCAAAAATTGGGCCTCTCTCAGATGTGATGTCACAGAGAGAGGCGTAATGGATCTGTGAGTGCTGTGGTGTCACCGAGAGGCATAAATTAGAGTTGTCAGTGCAGTGATGTCACGGAGAGGAGAAACTGGGTCCCTCATTGGTGTGATGTCAGAGATAGAGGAAACCTGAGTCTGCCACTGCAGTGATGTCACGGAGAGGGGAAAACTGGGGCTATCACAGCTGTGGAGTCTCAGAGAAAGTATCACAGGTGCTATGACTTGTCTGTTGCCACAAAGGAGATGGAATTGGGGTTGTCATGGCTATGATATCAAAGGGAGGTTTTAATCGGTTCTGTCTCTTCTGTGATGTCACGGAGAGGGGAATTCTGGGTCTGTCACTGCTGTGGTGTTCCTTTGGGGCTGAAATTAAGGCTGCCGTGGCTGTGATGTCACAGATAGAGGAAACCTGAGTCTGTCCCTGCTGTGGTGTCACAGAGAGGGGAAAACTGGGGCTGATCACTGTTGTGCAGTGACAGAGAAATTTACACAGGTGCTATGACTTGTCTGTTGCCACACAGGGAATGGAATTGGGGTTGTTCGGGCTGTGGTATCACAGAGAGATTTAAATTGGTTCTGTCATGACTGTGATGTCCCAGAGAGGGGAATAATGTGTCTGTCACCACTGTGGTGTCACAGAGAGGTGTAAACTGGACTTGTCATTGCAGTGATCTCACCGAGAGGAGAAAACTGAGGCTTTCACTGCTGTGGCCTATCAGAGGGGATGAATTCTGACTTGTCTTTGATACCATGTCACAGAGAGGAGAAAACTGGCACTATCACCGCTGTAAATGTTACAGATAGGTGTAAGTTGGGCTTGTTCAATCTGTGGGGTGACAGAAAGGGTGAAATTTGGCCTGTCAGTGCTGTGATGTCATAATGGGTGGAAAGTGCATCTTTGACTGCTGTGCTGTCACAGGCAGGCGTAAATTGGGGTTCCCACAGTTGTGATGTCACAGAGAGGGGAAAACTGGGGCTATCACAGCTGTGGAGTCTCAGAGAAAGTAACACAGGTGTTATGACTTGTCTGTTGCCACAAAGGAGATGGAATTGGGCTTGTCATGCCTATGGTATCTCAGAGAGGTTTTAATTGGTTCTGTCTGTTCTGTGATGTCACAGAGCGGGGAATAATGGGTCTGTCAGTGCTGTGGTGTAACATCAGAGCTGAAGTTCAGGCTGCCATGGCTGTGATGTCACGATAGAGGAAACCTGAGTCTGTCCCTGCTGTGGTGTCACAGAGAGGGGAAAACTGGATTGATCACTGTTGTGCAGTGACAGAGAAAGTTACACCGGTGCTATGACTTGTCTGTTGCCACACAGGGAATGGAATTGGGGTTGTTCGGGCTGTGGTATCACAGAGAGATTTAAATTGGTTCTGTCATGACTGTGATGTCCCAGAGAGGGGAATAATGCGTCTGTCACCACTGTGGTGTCACAGAGAGGCGTAATTTAGAGTTGTCACTGCAGTAATGTCACAGAGACCTTGAACTGGGTCCCTCATTGGTGTGATGTCACACACAGAGAGGAGAATACTGAGGCTGCCGCTGCTCTGGTGTCACAGAGAGGAGTAGTTTTGGCCTGTCACTGCTGTGATGTCAGAGAGAGGGGAAAGCGGGTCTGTCACTGCTGCGGTGTTCCAAAGGGGATGAGTTTGAGGCTGTCCTAAGTGTGATGTCACAGAGAGGGGAAAATTGAGGCAGCCACTACTGTGGTGTCACAGAGAGGCGTAAATTAGAGTTGTCAGTGCTGTGATGTCACAGGGAGGCAAAAATTGGGCCTCTCTCAGATGTGATGTCACAGAGAGAGGCGTAATGGATCTGTGAGTGCTGTGGTGTCACCGAGAGGCATAAATTAGAGTTGTCAGTGCAGTGATGTCACGGAGAGGAGAAACTGGGTCCCTCATTGGTGTGATGTCAGAGATAGAGGAAACCTGAGTCTGCCACTGCAGTGATGTCACGGAGAGGGGAAAACTGGGGCTATCACAGCTGTGGAGTCTCAGAGAAAGTATCACAGGTGCTATGACTTGTCTGTTGCCACAAAGGAGATGGAATTGGGGTTGTCATGGCTATGATATCAAAGGGAGGTTTTAATCGGTTCTGTCTCTTCTGTGATGTCACGGAGAGGGGAATTCTGGGTCTGTCACTGCTGTGGTGTTCCTTTGGGGCTGAAATTAAGGCTGCCGTGGCTGTGATGTCACAGATAGAGGAAACCTGAGTCTGTCCCTGCTGTGGTGTCACAGAGAGGGGAAAACTGGGGCTGATCACTGTTGTGCAGTGACAGAGAAATTTACACAGGTGCTATGACTTGTCTGTTGCCACACAGGGAATGGAATTGGGGTTGTTCGGGCTGTGGTATCACAGAGAGATTTAAATTGGTTCTGTCATGACTGTGATGTCCCAGAGAGGGGAATAATGTGTCTGTCACCACTGTGGTGTCACAGAGAGGTGTAAACTGGACTTGTCATTGCAGTGATCTCACCGAGAGGAGAAAACTGAGGCTTTCACTGCTGTGGCCTATCAGAGGGGATGAATTCTGACTTGTCTTTGATATCATGTCACAGAGAGGAGAAAACTGGCACTATCACCGCTGTAAATGTTACAGATAGGTGTAAGTTGGGCTTGTTCAATCTGTGGGGTGACAGAAAGGGTGAAATTTGGCCTGTCAGTGCTGTGATGTCATAATGGGTGGAAAGTGCATCTTTGACTGCTGTGCTGTCACAGGCAGGCGTAAATTGGGGTTCCCACAGTTGTGATGTCACAGAGAGGGGAAAACTGGGGCTATCACACTGTGGAGTGTCAGAGAAAGTAACACAGGTGTTATGACTTGTCTGTTGCCACAAAGGAGATGGAATTGGGGTTGTCATGCCTATGGTATGTCAGAGAGGTTTTAATTGGTTCTGTCTGTTCTGTGATGTCACAGAGCAGGGAATAATGGGTCTGTCAGTGCTGTGGTGTAACATCAGAGCTGAAGTTCAGGCTGCCATGGCTGTGATGTCACGATAGAGGAAACCTGAGTCTGTCCCTGCTGTGGTGTCACAGAGAGGGGAAAACTGGATTGATCACTGTTGTGCAGTGACAGAGAAAGTTACACCGGTGCTATGACTTGTCTGTTGCCACACAGGGAATGGAATTGGGGTTGTTCGGGCTGTGGTATCACAGAGAGATTTAAATTGGTTCTGTCATGACTGTGATGTCCCAGAGAGGGGAATAATGCGTCTGTCACCACTGTGGTGTCACAGACAGGCGTAATTTAGAGTTGTCACTGCAGTAATGTCACAGAGACCTTGAACTGGGTCCCTCATTGGTGTGATGTCACTCACAGAGAGGAGAATACTGAGGCTGCCGCTGCTCTGGTGTCACAGAGAGGAGTAGTTTTGGCCTGTCACTGCTGTGATGTCAGAGAGAGGGGAAAGCGGGTCTGTCACTGCTGCGGTGTTCCAAAGGGGATGAATTTGAGGCTGTCCTAAGTGTGATGTCACAGAGAGGGGAAAATTGAGGCAGCCACTACTGTGGTGTCACAGAGAGGCGTAAATTAGAGTTGTCAGTGCTGTGATGTCACAGGGAGGCGAAAATTGGGCCTCTCTCAGATGTGATGTCACAGAGAGAGGCGTAATGGATCTGTGAGTGCTGTGGTGTCACCGAGAGGCATAAATTAGAGTTGTCAGTGCAGTGATGTCACGGAGAGGAGAAACTGGGTCCCTCATTGGTGTGATGTCAGAGATAGAGGAAACCTGAGTCTGCCACTGCAGTGATGTCACGGAGAGGGGAAAACTGGGGCTATCACAGCTGTGGAGTCTCAGAGAAAGTATCACAGGTGCTATGACTTGTCTGTTGCCACAAAGGAGATGGAATTGGGGTTGTCATGGCTATGATATCAAAGGGAGGTTTTAATCGGTTCTGTCTCTTCTGTGATGTCACGGAGAGGGGAATTCTGGGTCTGTCACTGCTGTGGTGTTCCTTTGGGGCTGAAATTAAGGCTGCCGTGGCTGTGATGTCACAGATAGAGGAAACCTGAGTCTGTCCCTGCTGTGGTGTCACAGAGAGATTTAAATTGGTTCTGTCATGACTGTGATGTCCCAGAGAGGGGAATAATGCGTCTGTCACCACTGTGGTGTCACAGAGAGGTGTAAACTGGACTTGTCATTGCAGTGATCTCACCGAGAGGAGAAAACTGAGGCTTTCACTGCTGTGGCTTATCAGAGGGGATGAATTCTGACTTGTCTTTGATATCATGTCACAGAGAGGAGAAAACTGGCACTATCACCGCTGTAAATGTTACAGATAGGTGTAAGTTGGGCTTGTTCAATCTGTGGGGTGACAGAAAGGGTGAAATTTGGCCTGTCAGTGCTGTGATGTCATAATGGGTGGAAAGTGCATCTTTGACTGCTGTGCTGTCACAGGCAGGCGTAAATTGGGGTTCCCACAGTTGTGATGTCACAGAGAGGGGAAAACTGGGGCTATCACAGCTGTGGAGTCTCAGAGAAAGTAACACAGGTGTTATGACTTGTCTGTTGCCACAAAGGAGATGGAATTGGGCTTGTCATGCCTATGGTATCTCAGAGAGGTTTTAATTGGTTCTGTCTGTTCTGTGATGTCACAGAGCGGGGAATAATGGGTCTGTCAGTGCTGTGGTGTAACATCAGAGCTGAAGTTCAGGCTGCCATGGCTGTGATGTCACGATAGAGGAAACCTGAGTCTGTCCCTGCTGTGGTGTCACAGAGAGGGGAAAACTGGATTGATCACTGTTGTGCAGTGACAGAGAAAGTTACACCGGTGCTATGACTTGTCTGTTGCCACACAGGGAATGGAATTGGGGTTGTTCGGGCTGTGGTATCACAGAGAGATTTAAATTGGTTCTGTCATGACTGTGATGTCCCAGAGAGGGGAATAATGCGTCTGTCACCACTGTGGTGTCACAGACAGGCGTAATTTAGAGTTGTCACTGCAGTAATGTCACAGAGACCTTGAACTGGGTCCCTCATTGGTGTGATGTCACTCACAGAGAGGAGAATACTGAGGCTGCCGCTGCTCTGGTGTCACAGAGAGGAGTAGTTTTGGCCTGTCACTGCTGTGATGTCAGAGAGAGGGGAAAGCGGGTCTGTCACTGCTGCGGTGTTCCAAATGGGATGAATTTGAGGCTGTCCTAAATGTGATGTCACAGAGAGGGGAAAATTGAGGCAGCCACTACTGTGGTGTCACAGAGAGGCGTAAATTAGAGTTGTCAGTGCTGTGATGTCACAGGGAGGCGAAAATTGGGCCTCTCTCAGATGTGATGTCACAGAGAGAGGCGTAATGGATCTGTGAGTGCTGTGGTGTCACCGAGAGTCATAAATTAGAGTTGTCAGTGCAGTGATGTCACGGAGAGGAGAAACTGGGTCCCTCATTGGTGTGATGTGACAGATAGAGGAAACCTGAGTCTGCCACTGCAGTGATGTCACGGAGAGGGGAAAACTGGGGCTATCACGGCTGTGGAGTCTCAGAGAAATTATCACAGGTGCTATGACTTGTCTGTTGCCACAAAGGAGATGGAATTGGGGTTGTCATGGCTATGATATCAAAGGGAGGTTTTAATCGGTTCTGTCTCTTCTGTGATGTCACGGAGAGGGGAATTCTGGGTCTGTCACTGCTGTGGTGTTCCTTTGGGGCTGAAATTAAGGCTGCCGTGGCTGTGATGTCACAGATAGAGGAAACCTGAGTCTGTCCCTGCTGTGGTGTCACAGAGAGGGGAAAACTGGGGCTGATCACTGTTGTGCAGTGAAAGTTACACAGGTGCTATGACTTGTCTGTTGCCACACAGGGAATGGAATTGGGGTTGTTCGGGCTGTGGTATCACAGAGAGATTTAAATTGGTTCTGTCATGACTGTGATGTCCCAGAGAGGGGAATAATGCATTTGTCACCACTGTGGTGTCACAGAGAGGTGTAAACTGGACTTGTCATTGCAGTGATCTCACCGAGAGGAGAAAACTGAGGCTTTCACTGCTGTGGCCTATCAGAGGGGATGAATTCTGACTTGTCTTTGATATCATGTCACAGAGAGGAGAAAACTGGCACTATCACCGCTGTAAATGTTACAGATAGGTGTAAGTTGGGCTTGTTCAATCTGTGGGGTGACAGAAAGGGTGAAATTTGGCCTGTCAGTGCTGTGATGTCATAATGGGTGGAAAGTGCATCTTTGACTGCTGTGCTGTCACAGGCAGGCGTAAATTGGGGTTCCCACAGTTGTGATGTCACAGAGAGGGGAAAACTGGGGCTATCACAGCTGTGGAGTCTCAGAGAAAGTAACACAGGTGTTATGACTTGTCTGTTGCCACAAAGGAGATGGAATTGGGCTTGTCATGCCTATGGTATCTCAGAGAGGTTTTAATTGGTTCTGTCTGTTCTGTGATGTCACAGAGCGGGGAATAATGGGTCTGTCAGTGCTGTGGTGTAACATCAGAGCTGAAGTTCAGGCTGCCATGGCTGTGATGTCACGATAGAGGAAACCTGAGTCTGTCCCTGCTGTGGTGTCACAGAGAGGGGAAAACTGGATTGATCACTGTTGTGCAGTGACAGAGAAAGTTACAGAGGTGCTATGACTTGTCTGTTGCCACACAGGGAATGGAATTGGGGTTGTTCGGGCTGTGGTATCACAGAGAGATTTAAATTGGTTCTGTCATGACTGTGATGTCCCAGAGAGGGGAATAATGCGTCTGTCACCACTGTGGTGTCACAGAGAGGCGTAATTTAGAGTTGTCACTGCAGTAATGTCACAGAGACCTTGAACTGGGTCCCTCATTGGTGTGATGTCACACACAGAGAGGAGAATACTGAGGCTGCCGCTGCTCTGGTGTCACAGAGAGGAGTAGTTTTGGCCTGTCACTGCTGTGATGTCAGAGAGAGGGGAAAGCGGGTCTGTCACTGCTGCGGTGTTCCAAAGGGGATGAGTTTGAGGCTGTCCTAAGTGTGATGTCACAGAGAGGGGAAAATTGAGGCAGCCACTACTGTGGTGTCACAGAGAGGCGTAAATTAGAGTTGTCAGTGCTGTGATGTCACAGGGAGGCAAAAATTGGGCCTCTCTCAGATGTGATGTCACAGAGAGAGGCGTAATGGATCTGTGAGTGCTGTGGTGTCACCGAGAGGCATAAATTAGAGTTGTCAGTGCAGTGATGTCACGGAGAGGAGAAACTGGGTCCCTCATTGGTGTGATGTCAGAGATAGAGGAAACCTGAGTCTGCCACTGCAGTGATGTCACGGAGAGGGGAAAACTGGGGCTATCACAGCTGTGGAGTCTCAGAGAAAGTATCACAGGTGCTATGACTTGTCTGTTGCCACAAAGGAGATGGAATTGGGGTTGTCATGGCTATGATATCAAAGGGAGGTTTTAATCGGTTCTGTCTCTTCTGTGATGTCACGGAGAGGGGAATTCTGGGTCTGTCACTGCTGTGGTGTTCCTTTGGGGCTGAAATTAAGGCTGCCGTGGCTGTGATGTCACAGATAGAGGAAACCTGAGTCTGTCCCTGCTGTGGTGTCACAGAGAGGGGAAAACTGGGGCTGATCACTGTTGTGCAGTGACAGAGAAATTTACACAGGTGCTATGACTTGTCTGTTGCCACACAGGGAATGGAATTGGGGTTGTTCGGGCTGTGGTATCACAGAGAGATTTAAATTGGTTCTGTCATGACTGTGATGTCCCAGAGAGGGGAATAATGTGTCTGTCACCACTGTGGTGTCACAGAGAGGTGTAAACTGGACTTGTCATTGCAGTGATCTCACCGAGAGGAGAAAACTGAGGCTTTCACTGCTGTGGCCTATCAGAGGGGATGAATTCTGACTTGTCTTTGATACCATGTCACAGAGAGGAGAAAACTGGCACTATCACCGCTGTAAATGTTACAGATAGGTGTAAGTTGGGCTTGTTCAATCTGTGGGGTGACAGAAAGGGTGAAATTTGGCCTGTCAGTGCTGTGATGTCATAATGGGTGGAAAGTGCATCTTTGACTGCTGTGCTGTCACAGGCAGGCGTAAATTGGGGTTCCCACAGTTGTGATGTCACAGAGAGGGGAAAACTGGGGCTATCACAGCTGTGGAGTCTCAGAGAAAGTAACACAGGTGTTATGACTTGTCTGTTGCCACAAAGGAGATGGAATTGGGCTTGTCATGCCTATGGTATCTCAGAGAGGTTTTAATTGGTTCTGTCTGTTCTGTGATGTCACAGAGCGGGGAATAATGGGTCTGTCAGTGCTGTGGTGTAACATCGGAGCTGAAGTTCAGGCTGCCATGGCTGTGATGTCACGATAGAGGAAACCTGAGTCTGTCCCTGCTGTGGTGTCACAGAGAGGGGAAAACTGGATTGATCACTGTTGTGCAGTGACAGAGAAAGTTACAGAGGTGCTATGACTTGTCTGTTGCCACACAGGGAATGGAATTGGGGTTGTTCGGGCTGTGGTATCACAGAGAGATTTAAATTGGTTCTGTCATGACTGTGATGTCCCAGAGAGGGGAATAATGCGTCTGTCACCACTGTGGTGTCACAGAGAGGCGTAATTTAGAGTTGTCACTGCAGTAATGTCACAGAGACCTTGAACTGGGTCCCTCATTGGTGTGATGTCACACACAGAGAGGAGAATACTGAGGCTGCCGCTGCTCTGGTGTCACAGAGAGGAGTAGTTTTGGCCTGTCACTGCTGTGATGTCAGAGAGAGGGGAAAGCGGGTCTGTCACTGCTGCGGTGTTCCAAAGGGGATGAGTTTGAGGCTGTCCTAAGTGTGATGTCACAGAGAGGGGAAAATTGAGGCAGCCACTACTGTGGTGTCACAGAGAGGCGTAAATTAGAGTTGTCAGTGCTGTGATGTCACAGGGAGGCAAAAATTGGGCCTCTCTCAGATGTGATGTCACAGAGAGAGGCGTAATGGATCTGTGAGTGCTGTGGTGTCACCGAGAGGCATAAATTAGAGTTGTCAGTGCAGTGATGTCACGGAGAGGAGAAACTGGGTCCCTCTTTGGTGTGATGTCAGAGATAGAGGAAACCTGAGTCTGCCACTGCAGTGATGTCACGGAGAGGGGAAAACTGGGGCTATCACAGCTGTGGAGTCTCAGAGAAAGTATCACAGGTGCTATGACTTGTCTGTTGCCACAAAGGAGATGGAATTGGGGTTGTCATGGCTATGATATCAAAGGGAGGTTTTAATCGGTTCTGTCTCTTCTGTGATGTCACGGAGAGGGGAATTCTGGGTCTGTCACTGCTGTGGTGTTCCTTTGGGGCTGAAATTAAGGCTGCCGTGGCTGTGATGTCACAGATAGAGGAAACCTGAGTCTGTCCCTGCTGTGGTGTCACAGAGAGGGGAAAACTGGGGCTGATCACTGTTGTGCAGTGACAGAGAAATTTACACAGGTGCTATGACTTGTCTGTTGCCACACAGGGAATGGAATTGGGGTTGTTCGGGCTGTGGTATCACAGAGAGATTTAAATTGGTTCTGTCATGACTGTGATGTCCCAGAGAGGGGAATAATGTGTCTGTCACCACTGTGGTGTCACAGAGAGGTGTAAACTGGACTTGTCATTGCAGTGATCTCACCGAGAGGAGAAAACTGAGGCTTTCACTGCTGTGGCCTATCAGAGGGGATGAATTCTGACTTGTCTTTGATATCATGTCACAGAGAGGAGAAAACTGGCACTATCACCGCTGTAAATGTTACAGATAGGTGTAAGTTGGGCTTGTTCAATCTGTGGGGTGACAGAAAGGGTGAAATTTGGCCTGTCAGTGCTGTGATGTCATAATGGGTGGAAAGTGCATCTTTGACTGCTGTGCTGTCACAGGCAGGCGTAAATTGGGGTTCCCACAGTTGTGATGTCACAGAGAGGGGAAAACTGGGGCTATCACAGCTGTGGAGTCTCAGAGAAAGTAACACAGGTGTTATGACTTGTCTGTTGCCACAAAGGAGATGGAATTGGGCTTGTCATGCCTATGGTATCTCAGAGAGGTTTTAATTGGTTCTGTCTGTTCTGTGATGTCACAGAGCGGGGAATAATGGGTCTGTCAGTGCTGTGGTGTAACATCAGAGCTGAAGTTCAGGCTGCCATGGCTGTGATGTCACGATAGAGGAAACCTGAGTCTGTCCCTGCTGTGGTGTCACAGAGAGGGGAAAACTGGATTGATCACTGTTGTGCAGTGACAGAGAAAGTTACACCGGTGCTATGACTTGTCTGTTGCCACACAGGGAATGGAATTGGGGTTGTTCGGGCTGTGGTATCACAGAGAGATTTAAATTGGTTCTGTCATGACTGTGATGTCCCAGAGAGGGGAATAATGCGTCTGTCACCACTGTGGTGTCGCAGAGAGGTGTAAACTGGACTTGTCATTGCAGTGATCTCACCGGGAGGAGAGAACTGAGGCTTTCACTGCTGTGGCCTATCAGAGGGGATGAATTCTGACTTGTCTTTGATATCTTGTCACAGAGAGGAGAAAACTGGCACTATCACCGCTGTAAATGTTACAGATAAGTGTAAGTTGGGCTTGTTCAATCTGTGGGGTGACAGCAAGGGTGAAATTTGGCCTGTCAGTGCTGTGATGTCATAATGGGTGGAAAGTGCATCTTTGACTGCTGTGCTGTCACAGGCAGGCGTAAATTGGGGTTCCCACAGTTGTGATGTCACAGAGAGGGGAAAACTGGGGCTATCACAGCTGTGGAGTCTCAGAGAAAGTAACACAGGTGTTATGACTTGTCTGTAGCCACAAAGGAGATGGAATTGGGGTTGTCATGCCTATGGTATGTCAGAGAGGTTTTAATTGGTTCTGTCTGTTCTGTGATGTCACAGAGCGGGGAATAATGGGTCTGTCAGTGCTGTGGTGTAACATCAGAGCTGAAATTAAGGCTGCCATGGCTGTGATGTCACGATAGAGGAAACCTGAGTCTGTCCCTGCTGTGGTGTCACAGAGAGGGGAAAACTGGGGCTGATCACTGTTGTGCAGTGACAGAGAAATTTACAGAGGTGCTATGACTTGTCTGTTGCCACACAGGGAATAGAATTGGGGTTGTTCGGGCTGTGGTATCACAGAGAGTTTTAAATTGGTTCTGTCATGATTGTGATGTCCCAGAGAGGGGAATAATGCGTCTGTCACCACTGTGTTGTCACAGACAGGCGTAATTTAGAGTTGTCACTGCAGTAATGTCACAGAGACCTTGAACTGGGTCCCTCATTGGTGTGATGTCACACACAGAGAGGAGAATACTGAGGCTGCCGCTGCTCTGGTGTCACAGAGAGGAGTAGTTTTGGCCTGTCACTGCTGTGATGTCAGAGAGAGGGGAAAGCGGGTCTGTCACTGCTGCGGTGTTCCAAAGGGGATGAATTTGAGGCTGTCCTAAGTGTGATGTCACAGAGAGGGGAAAATTGAGGCAGCCACTACTGTGGTGTCACAGAGAGGCGTAAATTAGAGTTGTCAGTGCTGTGATGTCCCAGGGAGGCGAAAATTGGGCCTCTCTCAGATGTGATGTCACAGAGAGAGGCGTAATGGATCTGTGAGTGCTGTGGTGTCACCGAGAGGCATAAATTAGAGTTGTCAGTGCAGTGATGTCACGGAGAGGAGAAACTGGGTCCCTCATTGGTGTGATGTGACAGATAGAGGAAACCTGAGTCTGCCACTGCAGTGATGTCACGGAGAGGGGAAAACTGGGGCTATCACAGCTGTGGAGTCTCAGAGAAATTATCACAGGTGCTATGACTTGTCTGTTGCCACAAAGGAGATGGAATTGGGGTTGTCATGGCTATGATATCACAGAGAGGTTTTAATCGGTTCTGTCTCTTCTGTGATGTCACGGAGAGGGGAATTCTGGGTCTGTCACTGCTGTGGTGTTCCTTTGGGGCTGAAATTAAGGCTGCCGTGGCTGTGATGTCACAGATAGAGGAAACCTGAGTCTGTCCCTGCTGTGGTGTCACAGAGAGGGGAAAACTGGGGCTGATCACTGTTGTGCAGTGAAAGTTACACAGGTGCTATGACTTGTCTGTTGCCACACAGGGAATGGAATTGGGGTTGTTAGGGCTGTGGTATCACAGAGAGATTTAAATTGGTTCTGTCATGACTGTGATGTCCCAGAGAACGGGGAATAATGCGTCTGTCACCACTGTGGTGTCGCAGAGAGGTGTAAACTGGACTTGTCATTGCAGTGATCTCACCGGGAGAAGAGAACTGAGGCTTTCACTGCTGTGGCTTATCAGAGGGGATGAATTCTGACTTGTCTTTGATATCATGTCACAGAGAGGAGAAAACTGGCACTATCACCGCTGTAAATGTTACAGATAAGTGTAAGTTGGGCTTGTTCAATCTGTGGGGTGACAGCAAGGGTGAAATTTGGCCTGTCAGTGCTGTGATGTCATAATGGGTGGAAAGTGCATCTTTGACTGCTGTGCTGTCACAGGCAGGTGTAAATTGGGGTTCCCACAGTTGTGATGTCACAGAGAGGGGAAAACTGGGGCTATCACAGCTGTGGAGTCTCAGAGAAAGTAACACAGGTGTTATGACTTGTCTGTAGCCACAAAGGAGATGGAATTGGGGTTGTCATGCCTATGGTATGTCAGAGAGGTTTTAATTGGTTCTGTCTGTTCTGTGATGTCACAGAGCGGGGAATAATGGGTCTGTCAGTGCTGTGGTGTTCCATCAGAGCTGAAATTAAGGCTGCCATGGCTGTGATGTCACGATAGAGGAAACCTGAGTCTGTCCCTGCTGTGGTGTCACAGAGAGGGGAAAACTGGGGCTGATCACTGTTGTGCAGTGACAGAGAAATTTACAGAGGTGCTATGACTTGTCTGTTGCCACACAGGGAATAGAATTGGGGTTGTTCGGGCTGTGGTATCACAGAGAGTTTTAAATTGGTTCTGTCATGATTGTGATGTCCCAGAGAGGGGAATAATGCGTCTATCACCACTGTGGTGTCACAGAGAGGCGTAATTTAGAGTTGTCACTGCAGTAATGTCACAGAGACCTTGAACTGGGTCCCTCATTGGTGTGATGTCACACACAGAGAGGAGAATACTGAGGCTGCCGCTGCTCTGGTGTCACAGAGAGGAGTAGTTTTGGCCTGTCACTGCTGTGATGTCAGAGAGAGGGGAAAGCGGGTCTGTCACTGCTGCGGTGTTCCAAAGGGGATGAATTTGAGGCTGTCCTAAGTGTGATGTCACAGAGAGGGGAAAATTGAGGCAGGCACTACTGTGGTGTCACAGAGAGGCGTAAATTAGAGTTGTCAGTGCTGTGATGTCCCAGGGAGGCGAAAATTGGGCCTCTCTCAGATGTGATGTCACAGAGAGAGGCGTAATGGATCTGTGAGTGCTGTGGTGTCACCGAGAGGCATAAATTAGAGTTGTCAGTGCAGTGATGTCACGGAGAGGAGAAACTGGGTCCCTCATTGGTGTGATGTCACAGATAGAGGAAACCTGAGTCTGCCACTGCAGTGATGTCACGGAGAGGGGAAAACTGGGGCTATCACAGCTGTGGAGTCTCAGAGAAATTATCACAGGTGCTATGACTTGTCTGTTGCCACAAAGGAGATGGAATTGGGGTTGTCATGGCTATGATATCACAGAGAGGTTTTAATCGGTTCTGTCTCTTCTGTGATGTCACGGAGAGGGGAATTATGGGTCTGTCACTGCTGTGGTGTTCCTTTGGGGCTGAAATTAAGGCTGCCGTGGCTGTGATGTCACAGATAGAGGAAACCTGAGTCTGTCCCTGCTGTGGTGTCACAGAGAGGGGAAAACTGGGGCTGATCACTGTTGTGCAGTGAAAGTTACACAGGTGCTATGACTTGTCTGTTGCCACACAGGGAATGGAATTGGGGTTGTTAGGGCTGTGGTATCACAGAGAGATTTAAATTGGTTCTGTCATGACTGTGATGTCCCAGAGAACGGGGAATAATGCGTCTGTCACCACTGTGGTGTCGCAGAGAGGTGTAAACTGGACTTGTCATTGCAGTGATCTCACCGGGAGGAGAAAACTGAGGCTTTCACTGCTGTGGCTTATCAGAGGGGATGAATTCTGACTTGTCTTTGATATCTTGTCACAGAGAGGAGAAAACTGGCACTATCACCGCTGTAAATGTTACAGATAAGTGTAAGTTGGGCTTGTTCAATCTGTGGGGTGACAGCAAGGGTGAAATTTGGCCTGTCAGTGCTGTGATGTCATAATGGGTGGAAAGTGCATCTTTGACTGCTGTGCTGTCACAGGCAGGCGTAAATTGGGGTTCCCACAGTTGTGATGTCACAGAGAGGGGAAAACTGGGGCTATCACAGCTGTGGAGTCTCAGAGAAAGTAACACAGGTGTTATGACTTGTCTGTTGCCACAAAGGAGATGGAATTGGGGTTGTCATGCCTATGGTATGTCAGAGAGGTTTTAATTGGTTCTGTCTGTTCTGTGATGTCACAGAGCAGGGAATAATGGGTCTGTCAGTGCTGTGGTGTTCCATCAGAGCTGAAATTAAGGCTGCCATGGCTGTGATGTCACGATAGAGGAAACCTGAGTCTGTCCCTGCTGTGGTGTCACAGAGAGGGGAAAACTGGGGCTGATCACTGTTGTGCAGTGACAGAGAAATTTACAGAGGTGCTATGACTTGTCTGTTGCCACACAGGGAATAGAATTGGGGTTGCTCGGGCTGTGGTATCACAGAGAGTTTTAAATTGGTTCTGTCATGATTGTGATGTCCCAGAGAGGGGAATAATGCGTCTGTCACCACTGTGGTGTCACAGACAGGCATAATTTAGAGTTGTCACTGCAGTAATGTCACAGAGACCTTGAACTGGGTCCCTCATTGGTGTGATGTCAGAGATAGAGGAAACCTGAGTCTGCCACTGCAGTGATGTCACAGAGAGGGGAAAACTGGGGCTATCACAGCTGTGGAGTCTCAGAGAAATTATCACAGGTGCTATGACTTGTCTGTTGCCACAAAGGAGATGGAATTGGGGTTGTCATGGCTATGATATCACAGAGAGGTTTTAATTGGTTCTGTCTCTTCTGTGATGTCACGGAGAGGGGAATTCTGGGTCTGTCACTGCTGTGGTGTTCCTTTGGGGCTGAAATTAAGGCTGCCGTGGCTGTGATGTCACAGATAGAGGAAACCTGAGTCTGTCCCTGCTGTGGTGTCACAGAGAGATTTAAATTGGTTCTGTCATGACTGTGATGTCCCAGAGAGGGGAATAATGCGTCTGTCACCACTGTGGTGTCACAGAGAGGTGTAAACTGGACTTGTCATTGCAGTGATCTCACCGAGAGGAGAAAACTGAGGCTTTCACTGCTGTGGCTTATCAGAGGGGATGAATTCTGACTTGTCTTTGATATCATGTCACAGAGAGGAGAAAACTGGCACTATCACCGCTGTAAATGTTACAGATAGGTGTAAGTTGGGCTTGTTCAATCTGTGGGGTGACAGAAAGGGTGAAATTTGGCCTGTCAGTGCTGTGATGTCATAATGGGTGGAAAGTGCATCTTTGACTGCTGTGCTGTCACAGGCAGGCGTAAATTGGGGTTCCCACAGTTGTGATGTCACAGAGAGGGGAAAACTGGGGCTATCACACTGTGGAGTGTCAGAGAAAGTAACACAGGTGTTATGACTTGTCTGTTGCCACAAAGGAGATGGAATTGGGGTTGTCATGCCTATGGTATCTCAGAGAGGTTTTAATTGGTTCTGTCTGTTCTGTGATGTCACAGAGCAGGGAATAATGGGTCTGTCAGTGCTGTGGTGTAACATCAGAGCTGAAGTTCAGGCTGCCATGGCTGTGATGTCACGATAGAGGAAACCTGAGTCTGTCCCTGCTGTGGTGTCACAGAGAGGGGAAAACTGGATTGATCACTGTTGTGCAGTGACAGAGAAAGTTACACCGGTGCTATGACTTGTCTGTTGCCACACAGGGAATGGAATTGGGGTTGTTCGGGCTGTGGTATCACAGAGAGATTTAAATTGGTTCTGTCATGACTGTGATGTCCCAGAGAGGGGAATAATGCGTCTGTCACCACTGTGGTGTCACAGACAGGCGTAATTTAGAGTTGTCACTGCAGTAATGTCACAGAGACCTTGAACTGGGTCCCTCATTGGTGTGATGTCACTCACAGAGAGGAGAATACTGAGGCTGCCGCTGCTCTGGTGTCACAGAGAGGAGTAGTTTTGGCCTGTCACTGCTGTGATGTCAGAGAGAGGGGAAAGCGGGTCTGTCACTGCTGCGGTGTTCCAAATGGGATGAATTTGAGGCTGTCCTAAATGTGATGTCACAGAGAGGGGAAAATTGAGGCAGCCACTACTGTGGTGTCACAGAGAGGCGTAAATTAGAGTTGTCAGTGCTGTGATGTCACAGGGAGGCGAAAATTGGGCCTCTCTCAGATGTGATGTCACAGAGAGAGGCGTAATGGATCTGTGAGTACTGTGGTGTCACCGAGAGGCATAAATTAGAGTTGTCAGTGCAGTGATGTCACGGAGAGGAGAAACTGGGTCCCTCATTGGTGTGATGTCAGAGATAGAGGAAACCTGAGTCTGCCACTGCAGTGATGTCACGGAGAGGGGAAAACTGGGGCTATCACAGCTGTGGAGTCTCAGAGAAAGTATCACAGGTGCTATGACTTGTCTGTTGCCACAAAGGAGATGGAATTGGGGTTGTCATGGCTATGATATCAAAGGGAGGTTTTAATCGGTTCTGTCTCTTCTGTGATGTCACGGAGAGGGGAATTCTGGGTCTGTCACTGCTGTGGTGTTCCTTTGGGGCTGAAATTAAGGCTGCCGTGGCTGTGATGTCACAGATAGAGGAAACCTGAGTCTGTCCCTGCTGTGGTGTCACAGAGAGGGGAAAACTGGGGCTGATCACTGTTGTGCAGTGACAGAGAAATTTACACAGGTGCTATGACTTGTCTGTTGCCACACAGGGAATGGAATTGGGGTTGTTCGGGCTGTGGTATCACAGAGAGATTTAAATTGGTTCTGTCATGACTGTGATGTCCCAGAGAGGGGAATAATGTGTCTGTCACCACTGTGGTGTCACAGAGAGGTGTAAACTGGACTTGTCATTGCAGTGATCTCACCGAGAGGAGAAAACTGAGGCTTTCACTGCTGTGGCCTATCAGAGGGGATGAATTCTGACTTGTCTTTGATACCATGTCACAGAGAGGAGAAAACTGGCACTATCACCGCTGTAAATGTTACAGATAGGTGTAAGTTGGGCTTGTTCAATCTGTGGGGTGACAGAAAGGGTGAAATTTGGCCTGTCAGTGCTGTGATGTCATAATGGGTGGAAAGTGCATCTTTGACTGCTGTGCTGTCACAGGCAGGCGTAAATTGGGGTTCCCACAGTTGTGATGTCACAGAGAGGGGAAAACTGGGGCTATCACAGCTGTGGAGTCTCAGAGAAAGTAACACAGGTGTTATGACTTGTCTGTTGCCACAAAGGAGATGGAATTGGGCTTGTCATGCCTATGGTATCTCAGAGAGGTTTTAATTGGTTCTGTCTGTTCTGTGATGTCACAGAGCAGGGAATAATGGGTCTGTCAGTGCTGTGGTGTTCCATCAGAGCTGAAGTTCAGGCTGCCATGGCTGTGATGTCACGATAGAGGAAACCTGAGTCTGTCCCTGCTGTGGTGTCACAGAGAGGGGAAAACTGGATTGATCACTGTTGTGCAGTGACAGAGAAAGTTACACCGGTGCTATGACTTGTCTGTTGCCACACAGGGAATGGAATTGGGGTTGTTCGGGCTGTGGTATCACAGAGAGATTTAAATTGGTTCTGTCATGACTGTGATGTCCCAGAGAGGGGAATAATGCGTCTGTCACCACTGTGGTGTCACAGACAGGCGTAATTTAGAGTTGTCACTGCAGTAATGTCACAGAGACCTTGAACTGGGTCCCTCATTGGTGTGATGTCACACACAGAGAGGAGAATACTGAGGCTGCCGCTGCTCTGGTGTCACAGAGAGGAGTAGTTTTGGCCTGTCACTGCTGTGATGTCAGAGAGAGGGGAAAGCGGGTCTGTCACTGCTGCGGTGTTTTAAAGGGGATGAGTTTGAGGCTGTCCTAAGTGTGATGTCACAGAGAGGGGAAAATTGAGGCAGCCACTACTGTGGTGTCACAGAGAGGCGTAAATTAGAGTTGTCAGTGCTGTGATGTCACAGGGAGGCGAAAATTGGGCCTCTCTCAGATGTGATGTCACAGAGAGAGGCGTAATGGATCTGTGAGTGCTGTGGTGTCACCGAGAGGCATAAATTAGAGTTGTCAGTGCAGTGATGTCACGGAGAGGAGAAACTGGGTCCCTCATTGGTGTGATGTCAGAGATAGAGGAAACCTGAGTCTGCCACTGCAGTGATGTCACGGAGAGGGGAAAACTGGGGCTATCACAGCTGTGGAGTCTCAGAGAAAGTATCACAGGTGCTATGACTTGTCTGTTGCCACAAAGGAGATGGAATTGGGGTTGTCATGGCTATGATATCAAAGGGAGGTTTTAATCGGTTCTGTCTCTTCTGTGATGTCACGGAGAGGGGAATTCTGGGTCTGTCACTGCTGTGGTGTTCCTTTGGGGCTGAAATTAAGGCTGCCGTGGCTGTGATGTCACAGATAGAGGAAACCTGAGTCTGTCCCTGCTGTGGTGTCACAGAGAGATTTAAATTGGTTCTGTCATGACTGTGATGTCCCAGAGAGGGGAATAATGCGTCTGTCACCACTGTGGTGTCACAGAGAGGTGTAAACTGGACTTGTCATTGCAGTGATCTCACCGAGAGGAGAAAACTGAGGCTTTCACTGCTGTGGCTTATCAGAGGGGATGAATTCTGACTTGTCTTTGATATCATGTCACAGAGAGGAGAAAACTGGCACTATCACCGCTGTAAATGTTACAGATAGGTGTAAGTTGGGCTTGTTCAATCTGTGGGGTGACAGAAAGGGTGAAATTTGGCCTGTCAGTGCTGTGATGTCATAATGGGTGGAAAGTGCATCTTTGACTGCTGTGCTGTCACAGACAGGCGTAAATTGGGGTTCCCACAGTTGTGATGTCACAGAGAGGGGAAAACTGGGGCTATCACACTGTGGAGTGTCAGAGAAAGTAACACAGGTGTTATGACTTGTCTGTTGCCACAAAGGAGATGGAATTGGGGTTGTCATGCCTATGGTATGTCAGAGAGGTTTTAATTGGTTCTGTCTGTTCTGTGATGTCACAGAGCAGGGAATAATGGGTCTGTCAGTGCTGTGGTGTAACATCAGAGCTGAAGTTCAGGCTGCCATGGCTGTGATGTCACGATAGAGGAAACCTGAGTCTGTCCCTGCTGTGGTGTCACAGAGAGGGGAAAACTGGATTGATCACTGTTGTGCAGTGACAGAGAAAGTTACACCGGTGCTATGACTTGTCTGTTGCCACACAGGGAATGGAATTGGGGTTGTTCGGGCTGTGGTATCACAGAGAGATTTAAATTGGTTCTGTCATGACTGTGATGTCCCAGAGAGGGGAATAATGCGTCTGTCACCACTGTGGTGTCACAGACAGGCGTAATTTAGAGTTGTCACTGCAGTAATGTCACAGAGACCTTGAACTGGGTCCCTCATTGGTGTGATGTCACTCACAGAGAGGAGAATACTGAGGCTGCCGCTGCTCTGGTGTCACAGAGAGGAGTAGTTTTGGCCTGTCACTGCTGTGATGTCAGAGAGAGGGGAAAGCGGGTCTGTCACTGCTGCGGTGTTCCAAAGGGGATGAATTTGAGGCTGTCCTAAGTGTGATGTCACAGAGAGGGGAAAATTGAGGCAGCCACTACTGTGGTGTCACAGAGAGGCGTAAATTAGAGTTGTCAGTGCTGTGATGTCACAGGGAGGCGAAAATTGGGCCTCTCTCAGATGTGATGTCACAGAGAGAGGCGTAATGGATCTGTGAGTGCTGTGGTGTCACCGAGAGGCATAAATTAGAGTTGTCAGTGCAGTGATGTCACGGAGAGGAGAAACTGGGTCCCTCATTGGTGTGATGTCAGAGATAGAGGAAACCTGAGTCTGCCACTGCAGTGATGTCACAGAGAGGGGAAAACTGGGGCTATCACAGCTGTGGAGTCTCAGAGAAAGTATCACAGGTGCTATGACTTGTCTGTTGCCACAAAGGAGATGGAATTGGGGTTGTCATGGCTATGATATCAAAGGGAGGTTTTAATCGGTTCTGTCTCTTCTGTGATGTCACGGAGAGGGGAATTCTGGGTCTGTCACTGCTGTGGTGTTCCTTTGGGGCTGAAATTAAGGCTGCCGTGGCTGTGATGTCACAGATAGAGGAAACCTGAGTCTGTCCCTGCTGTGGTGTCACAGAGAGATTTAAATTGGTTCTGTCATGACTGTGATGTCCCAGAGAGGGGAATAATGCGTCTGTCACCACTGTGGTGTCACAGAGAGGTGTAAACTGGACTTGTCATTGCAGTGATCTCACCGAGAGGAGAAAACTGAGGCTTTCACTGCTGTGGCTTATCAGAGGGGATGAATTCTGACTTGTCTTTGATATCATGTCACAGAGAGGAGAAAACTGGCACTATCACCGCTGTAAATGTTACAGATAGGTGTAAGTTGGGCTTGTTCAATCTGTGGGGTGACAGAAAGGGTGAAATTTGGCCTGTCAGTGCTGTGATGTCATAATGGGTGGAAAGTGCATCTTTGACTGCTGTGCTGTCACAGGCAGGCGTAAATTGGGGTTCCCACAGTTGTGATGTCACAGAGAGGGGAAAACTGGGGCTATCACACTGTGGAGTGTCAGAGAAAGTAACACAGGTGTTATGACTTGTCTGTTGCCACAAAGGAGATGGAATTGGGGTTGTCATGCCTATGGTATCTCAGAGAGGTTTTAATTGGTTCTGTCTGTTCTGTGATGTCACAGAGCAGGGAATAATGGGTCTGTCAGTGCTGTGGTGTAACATCAGAGCTGAAGTTCAGGCTGCCATGGCTGTGATGTCACGATAGAGGAAACCTGAGTCTGTCCCTGCTGTGGTGTCACAGAGAGGGGAAAACTGGATTGATCACTGTTGTGCAGTGACAGAGAAAGTTACACCGGTGCTATGACTTGTCTGTTGCCACACAGGGAATGGAATTGGGGTTGTTCGGGCTGTGGTATCACAGAGAGATTTAAATTGGTTCTGTCATGACTGTGATGTCCCAGAGAGGGGAATAATGCGTCTGTCACCACTGTGGTGTCACAGACAGGCGTAATTTAGAGTTGTCACTGCAGTAATGTCACAGAGACCTTGAACTGGGTCCCTCATTGGTGTGATGTCACTCACAGAGAGGAGAATACTGAGGCTGCCGCTGCTCTGGTGTCACAGAGAGGAGTAGTTTTGGCCTGTCACTGCTGTGATGTCAGAGAGAGGGGAAAGCGGGTCTGTCACTGCTGCGGTGTTCCAAATGGGATGAATTTGAGGCTGTCCTAAATGTGATGTCACAGAGAGGGGAAAATTGAGGCAGCCACTACTGTGGTGTCACAGAGAGGCGTAAATTAGAGTTGTCAGTGCTGTGATGTCACAGGGAGGCGAAAATTGGGCCTCTCTCAGATGTGATGTCACAGAGAGAGGCGTAATGGATCTGTGAGTACTGTGGTGTCACCGAGAGGCATAAATTAGAGTTGTCAGTGCAGTGATGTCACGGAGAGGAGAAACTGGGTCCCTCATTGGTGTGATGTCAGAGATAGAGGAAACCTGAGTCTGCCACTGCAGTGATGTCACGGAGAGGGGAAAACTGGGGCTATCACAGCTGTGGAGTCTCAGAGAAAGTATCACAGGTGCTATGACTTGTCTGTTGCCACAAAGGAGATGGAATTGGGGTTGTCATGGCTATGATATCAAAGGGAGGTTTTAATCGGTTCTGTCTCTTCTGTGATGTCACGGAGAGGGGAATTCTGGGTCTGTCACTGCTGTGGTGTTCCTTTGGGGCTGAAATTAAGGCTGCCGTGGCTGTGATGTCACAGATAGAGGAAACCTGAGTCTGTCCCTGCTGTGGTGTCACAGAGAGGGGAAAACTGGGGCTGATCACTGTTGTGCAGTGACAGAGAAATTTACACAGGTGCTATGACTTGTCTGTTGCCACACAGGGAATGGAATTGGGGTTGTTCGGGCTGTGGTATCACAGAGAGATTTAAATTGGTTCTGTCATGACTGTGATGTCCCAGAGAGGGGAATAATGTGTCTGTCACCACTGTGGTGTCACAGAGAGGTGTAAACTGGACTTGTCATTGCAGTGATCTCACCGAGAGGAGAAAACTGAGGCTTTCACTGCTGTGGCCTATCAGAGGGGATGAATTCTGACTTGTCTTTGATACCATGTCACAGAGAGGAGAAAACTGGCACTATCACCGCTGTAAATGTTACAGATAGGTGTAAGTTGGGCTTGTTCAATCTGTGGGGTGACAGAAAGGGTGAAATTTGGCCTGTCAGTGCTGTGATGTCATAATGGGTGGAAAGTGCATCTTTGACTGCTGTGCTGTCACAGGCAGGCGTAAATTGGGGTTCCCACAGTTGTGATGTCACAGAGAGGGGAAAACTGGGGCTATCACAGCTGTGGAGTCTCAGAGAAAGTAACACAGGTGTTATGACTTGTCTGTTGCCACAAAGGAGATGGAATTGGGCTTGTCATGCCTATGGTATCTCAGAGAGGTTTTAATTGGTTCTGTCTGTTCTGTGATGTCACAGAGCGGGGAATAATGGGTCTGTCAGTGCTGTGGTGTAACATCAGAGCTGAAGTTCAGGCTGCCATGGCTGTGATGTCACGATAGAGGAAACCTGAGTCTGTCCCTGCTGTGGTGTCACAGAGAGGGGAAAACTGGATTGATCACTGTTGTGCAGTGACAGAGAAAGTTACACCGGTGCTATGACTTGTCTGTTGCCACACAGGGAATGGAATTGGGGTTGTTCGGGCTGTGGTATCACAGAGAGATTTAAATTGGTTCTGTCATGACTGTGATGTCCCAGAGAGGGGAATAATGCGTCTGTCACCACTGTGGTGTCACAGAGAGGCGTAATTTAGAGTTGTCACTGCAGTAATGTCACAGAGACCTTGAACTGGGTCCCTCATTGGTGTGATGTCACACACAGAGAGGAGAATACTGAGGCTGCCGCTGCTCTGGTGTCACAGAGAGGAGTAGTTTTGGCCTGTCACTGCTGTGATGTCAGAGAGAGGGGAAAGCGGGTCTGTCACTGCTGCGGTGTTTTAAAGGGGATGAGTTTGAGGCTGTCCTAAGTGTGATGTCACAGAGAGGGGAAAATTGAGGCAGCCACTACTGTGGTGTCACAGAGAGGCGTAAATTAGAGTTGTCAGTGCTGTGATGTCACAGGGAGGCGAAAATTGGGCCTCTCTCAGATGTGATGTCACAGAGAGAGGCGTAATGGATCTGTGAGTGCTGTGGTGTCACCGAGAGGCATAAATTAGAGTTGTCAGTGCAGTGATGTCACGGAGAGGAGAAACTGGGTCCCTCATTGGTGTGATGTCAGAGATAGAGGAAACCTGAGTCTGCCACTGCAGTGATGTCACGGAGAGGGGAAAACTGGGGCTATCACAGCTGTGGAGTCTCAGAGAAAGTATCACAGGTGCTATGACTTGTCTGTTGCCACAAAGGAGATGGAATTGGGGTTGTCATGGCTATGATATCAAAGGGAGGTTTTAATCGGTTCTGTCTCTTCTGTGATGTCACGGAGAGGGGAATTCTGGGTCTGTCACTGCTGTGGTGTTCCTTTGGGGCTGAAATTAAGGCTGCCGTGGCTGTGATGTCACAGATAGAGGAAACCTGAGTCTGTCCCTGCTGTGGTGTCACAGAGAGATTTAAATTGGTTCTGTCATGACTGTGATGTCCCAGAGAGGGGAATAATGCGTCTGTCACCACTGTGGTGTCACAGAGAGGTGTAAACTGGACTTGTCATTGCAGTGATCTCACCGAGAGGAGAAAACTGAGGCTTTCACTGCTGTGGCTTATCAGAGGGGATGAATTCTGACTTGTCTTTGATATCATGTCACAGAGAGGAGAAAACTGGCACTATCACCGCTGTAAATGTTACAGATAGGTGTAAGTTGGGCTTGTTCAATCTGTGGGGTGACAGAAAGGGTGAAATTTGGCCTGTCAGTGCTGTGATGTCATAATGGGTGGAAAGTGCATCTTTGACTGCTGTGCTGTCACAGACAGGCGTAAATTGGGGTTCCCACAGTTGTGATGTCACAGAGAGGGGAAAACTGGGGCTATCACACTGTGGAGTGTCAGAGAAAGTAACACAGGTGTTATGACTTGTCTGTTGCCACAAAGGAGATGGAATTGGGGTTGTCATGCCTATGGTATGTCAGAGAGGTTTTAATTGGTTCTGTCTGTTCTGTGATGTCACAGAGCAGGGAATAATGGGTCTGTCAGTGCTGTGGTGTAACATCAGAGCTGAAGTTCAGGCTGCCATGGCTGTGATGTCACGATAGAGGAAACCTGAGTCTGTCCCTGCTGTGGTGTCACAGAGAGGGGAAAACTGGATTGATCACTGTTGTGCAGTGACAGAGAAAGTTACACCGGTGCTATGACTTGTCTGTTGCCACACAGGGAATGGAATTGGGGTTGTTCGGGCTGTGGTATCACAGAGAGATTTAAATTGGTTCTGTCATGACTGTGATGTCCCAGAGAGGGGAATAATGCGTCTGTCACCACTGTGGTGTCACAGACAGGCGTAATTTAGAGTTGTCACTGCAGTAATGTCACAGAGACCTTGAACTGGGTCCCTCATTGGTGTGATGTCACTCACAGAGAGGAGAATACTGAGGCTGCCGCTGCTCTGGTGTCACAGAGAGGAGTAGTTTTGGCCTGTCACTGCTGTGATGTCAGAGAGAGGGGAAAGCGGGTCTGTCACTGCTGCGGTGTTCCAAAGGGGATGAATTTGAGGCTGTCCTAAGTGTGATGTCACAGAGAGGGGAAAATTGAGGCAGCCACTACTGTGGTGTCACAGAGAGGCGTAAATTAGAGTTGTCAGTGCTGTGATGTCCCAGGGAGGCGAAAATTGGGCCTCTCTCAGATGTGATGTCACAGAGAGAGGCGTAATGGATCTGTGAGTGCTGTGGTGTCACCGAGAGGCATAAATTAGAGTTGTCAGTGCAGTGATGTCACGGAGAGGAGAAACTGGGTCCCTCATTGGTGTGATGTCAGAGATAGAGGAAACCTGAGTCTGCCACTGCAGTGATGTCACGGAGAGGGGAAAACTGGGGCTATCACAGCTGTGGAGTCTCAGAGAAAGTATCACAGGTGCTATGACTTGTCTGTTGCCACAAAGGAGATGGAATTGGGGTTGTCATGGCTATGATATCAAAGGGAGGTTTTAATCGGTTCTGTCTCTTCTGTGATGTCACGGAGAGGGGAATTCTGGGTCTGTCACTGCTGTGGTGTTCCTTTGGGGCTGAAATTAAGGCTGCCGTGGCTGTGATGTCACAGATAGAGGAAACCTGAGTCTGTCCCTGCTGTGGTGTCACAGAGAGATTTAAATTGGTTCTGTCATGACTGTGATGTCCCAGAGAGGGGAATAATGCGTCTGTCACCACTGTGGTGTCACAGAGAGGTGTAAACTGGACTTGTCATTGCAGTGATCTCACCGAGAGGAGAAAACTGAGGCTTTCACTGCTGTGGCTTATCAGAGGGGATGAATTCTGACTTGTCTTTGATATCATGTCACAGAGAGGAGAAAACTGGCACTATCACCGCTGTAAATGTTACAGATAGGTGTAAGTTGGGCTTGTTCAATCTGTGGGGTGACAGAAAGGGTGAAATTTGGCCTGTCAGTGCTGTGATGTCATAATGGGTGGAAAGTGCATCTTTGACTGCTGTGCTGTCACAGGCAGGCGTAAATTGGGGTTCCCACAGTTGTGATGTCACAGAGAGGGGAAAACTGGGGCTATCACACTGTGGAGTGTCAGAGAAAGTAACACAGGTGTTATGACTTGTCTGTTGCCACAAAGGAGATGGAATTGGGGTTGTCATGCCTATGGTATCTCAGAGAGGTTTTAATTGGTTCTGTCTGTTCTGTGATGTCACAGAGCAGGGAATAATGGGTCTGTCAGTGCTGTGGTGTAACATCAGAGCTGAAGTTCAGGCTGCCATGGCTGTGATGTCACGATAGAGGAAACCTGAGTCTGTCCCTGCTGTGGTGTCACAGAGAGGGGAAAACTGGATTGATCACTGTTGTGCAGTGACAGAGAAAGTTACACCGGTGCTATGACTTGTCTGTTGCCACACAGGGAATGGAATTGGGGTTGTTCGGGCTGTGGTATCACAGAGAGATTTAAATTGGTTCTGTCATGACTGTGATGTCCCAGAGAGGGGAATAATGCGTCTGTCACCACTGTGGTGTCACAGACAGGCGTAATTTAGAGTTGTCACTGCAGTAATGTCACAGAGACCTTGAACTGGGTCCCTCATTGGTGTGATGTCACTCACAGAGAGGAGAATACTGAGGCTGCCGCTGCTCTGGTGTCACAGAGAGGAGTAGTTTTGGCCTGTCACTGCTGTGATGTCAGAGAGAGGGGAAAGCGGGTCTGTCACTGCTGCGGTGTTCCAAATGGGATGAATTTGAGGCTGTCCTAAATGTGATGTCACAGAGAGGGGAAAATTGAGGCAGCCACTACTGTGGTGTCACAGAGAGGCGTAAATTAGAGTTGTCAGTGCTGTGATGTCACAGGGAGGCGAAAATTGGGCCTCTCTCAGATGTGATGTCACAGAGAGAGGCGTAATGGATCTGTGAGTACTGTGGTGTCACCGAGAGGCATAAATTAGAGTTGTCAGTGCAGTGATGTCACGGAGAGGAGAAACTGGGTCCCTCATTGGTGTGATGTCAGAGATAGAGGAAACCTGAGTCTGCCACTGCAGTGATGTCACGGAGAGGGGAAAACTGGGGCTATCACAGCTGTGGAGTCTCAGAGAAAGTATCACAGGTGCTATGACTTGTCTGTTGCCACAAAGGAGATGGAATTGGGGTTGTCATGGCTATGATATCAAAGGGAGGTTTTAATCGGTTCTGTCTCTTCTGTGATGTCACGGAGAGGGGAATTCTGGGTCTGTCACTGCTGTGGTGTTCCTTTGGGGCTGAAATTAAGGCTGCCGTGGCTGTGATGTCACAGATAGAGGAAACCTGAGTCTGTCCCTGCTGTGGTGTCACAGAGAGGGGAAAACTGGGGCTGATCACTGTTGTGCAGTGACAGAGAAATTTACACAGGTGCTATGACTTGTCTGTTGCCACACAGGGAATGGAATTGGGGTTGTTCGGGCTGTGGTATCACAGAGAGATTTAAATTGGTTCTGTCATGACTGTGATGTCCCAGAGAGGGGAATAATGTGTCTGTCACCACTGTGGTGTCACAGAGAGGTGTAAACTGGACTTGTCATTGCAGTGATCTCACCGAGAGGAGAAAACTGAGGCTTTCACTGCTGTGGCCTATCAGAGGGGATGAATTCTGACTTGTCTTTGATACCATGTCACAGAGAGGAGAAAACTGGCACTATCACCGCTGTAAATGTTACAGATAGGTGTAAGTTGGGCTTGTTCAATCTGTGGGGTGACAGAAAGGGTGAAATTTGGCCTGTCAGTGCTGTGATGTCATAATGGGTGGAAAGTGCATCTTTGACTGCTGTGCTGTCACAGGCAGGCGTAAATTGGGGTTCCCACAGTTGTGATGTCACAGAGAGGGGAAAACTGGGGCTATCACAGCTGTGGAGTCTCAGAGAAAGTAACACAGGTGTTATGACTTGTCTGTTGCCACAAAGGAGATGGAATTGGGCTTGTCATGCCTATGGTATCTCAGAGAGGTTTTAATTGGTTCTGTCTGTTCTGTGATGTCACAGAGCGGGGAATAATGGGTCTGTCAGTGCTGTGGTGTAACATCAGAGCTGAAGTTCAGGCTGCCATGGCTGTGATGTCACGATAGAGGAAACCTGAGTCTGTCCCTGCTGTGGTGTCACAGAGAGGGGAAAACTGGATTGATCACTGTTGTGCAGTGACAGAGAAAGTTACACCGGTGCTATGACTTGTCTGTTGCCACACAGGGAATGGAATTGGGGTTGTTCGGGCTGTGGTATCACAGAGAGATTTAAATTGGTTCTGTCATGACTGTGATGTCCCAGAGAGGGGAATAATGCGTCTGTCACCACTGTGGTGTCACAGAGAGGCGTAATTTAGAGTTGTCACTGCAGTAATGTCACAGAGACCTTGAACTGGGTCCCTCATTGGTGTGATGTCACACACAGAGAGGAGAATACTGAGGCTGCCGCTGCTCTGGTGTCACAGAGAGGAGTAGTTTTGGCCTGTCACTGCTGTGATGTCAGAGAGAGGGGAAAGCGGGTCTGTCACTGCTGCGGTGTTTTAAAGGGGATGAGTTTGAGGCTGTCCTAAGTGTGATGTCACAGAGAGGGGAAAATTGAGGCAGCCACTACTGTGGTGTCACAGAGAGGCGTAAATTAGAGTTGTCAGTGCTGTGATGTCACAGGGAGGCGAAAATTGGGCCTCTCTCAGATGTGATGTCACAGAGAGAGGCGTAATGGATCTGTGAGTGCTGTGGTGTCACCGAGAGGCATAAATTAGAGTTGTCAGTGCAGTGATGTCACGGAGAGGAGAAACTGGGTCCCTCATTGGTGTGATGTCAGAGATAGAGGAAACCTGAGTCTGCCACTGCAGTGATGTCACGGAGAGGGGAAAACTGGGGCTATCACAGCTGTGGAGTCTCAGAGAAAGTATCAAAGGTGCTATGACTTGTCTGTTGCCACAAAGGAGATGGAATTGGGGTTGTCATGGCTATGATATCAAAGGGAGGTTTTAATCGGTTCTGTCTCTTCTGTGATGTCACGGAGAGGGGAATTCTGGGTCTGTCACTGCTGTGGTGTTCCTTTGGGGCTGAAATTAAGGCTGCCGTGGCTGTGATGTCACAGATAGAGGAAACCTCAGTCTGTCCCTGCTGTGGTGTCACAGAGAGATTTAAATTGGTTCTGTCATGACTGTGATGTCCCAGAGAGGGGAATAATGCGTCTGTCACCACTGTGGTGTCACAGAGAGGTGTAAACTGGACTTGTCATTGCAGTGATCTCACCGAGAGGAGAAAACTGAGGCTTTCACTGCTGTGGCTTATCAGAGGGGATGAATTCTGACTTGTCTTTGATATCATGTCACAGAGAGGAGAAAACTGGCACTATCACCGCTGTAAATGTTACAGATAGGTGTAAGTTGGGCTTGTTCAATCTGTGGGGTGACAGAAAGGGTGAAATTTGGCCTGTCAGTGCTGTGATGTCATAATGGGTGGAAAGTGCATCTTTGACTGCTGTGCTGTCACAGACAGGCGTAAATTGGGGTTCCCACAGTTGTGATGTCACAGAGAGGGGAAAACTGGGGCTATCACACTGTGGAGTGTCAGAGAAAGTAACACAGGTGTTATGACTTGTCTGTTGCCACAAAGGAGATGGAATTGGGGTTGTCATGCCTATGGTATGTCAGAGAGGTTTTAATTGGTTCTGTCTGTTCTGTGATGTCACAGAGCAGGGAATAATGGGTCTGTCAGTGCTGTGGTGTAACATCAGAGCTGAAGTTCAGGCTGCCATGGCTGTGATGTCACGATAGAGGAAACCTGAGTCTGTCCCTGCTGTGGTGTCACAGAGAGGGGAAAACTGGATTGATCACTGTTGTGCAGTGACAGAGAAAGTTACACCGGTGCTATGACTTGTCTGTTGCCACACAGGGAATGGAATTGGGGTTGTTCAGGCTGTGGTATCACAGAGAGATTTAAATTGGTTCTGTCATGACTGTGATGTCCCAGAGAGGGGAATAATGCGTCTGTCACCACTGTGGTGTCACAGACAGGCGTAATTTAGAGTTGTCACTGCAGTAATGTCACAGAGACCTTGAACTGGGTCCCTCATTGGTGTGATGTCACTCACAGAGAGGAGAATACTGAGGCTGCCGCTGCTCTGGTGTCACAGAGAGGAGTAGTTTTGGCCTGTCACTGCTGTGATGTCAGAGAGAGGGGAAAGCGGGTCTGTCACTGCTGCGGTGTTCCAAAGGGGATGAATTTGAGGCTGTCCTAAGTGTGATGTCACAGAGAGGGGAAAATTGAGGCAGCCACTACTGTGGTGTCACAGAGAGGCGTAAATTAGAGTTGTCAGTGCTGTGATGTCCCAGGGAGGCGAAAATTGGGCCTCTCTCAGATGTGATGTCACAGAGAGAGGCGTAATGGATCTGTGAGTGCTGTGGTGTCACCGAGAGGCATAAATTAGAGTTGTCAGTGCAGTGATGTCACGGAGAGGAGAAACTGGGTCCCTCATTGGTGTGATGTCAGAGATAGAGGAAACCTGAGTCTGCCACTGCAGTGATGTCACGGAGAGGGGAAAACTGGGGCTATCACAGCTGTGGAGTCTCAGAGAAAGTATCACAGGTGCTATGACTTGTCTGTTGCCACAAAGGAGATGGAATTGGGGTTGTCATGGCTATGATATCAAAGGGAGGTTTTAATCGGTTCTGTCTCTTCTGTGATGTCACGGAGAGGGGAATTCTGGGTCTGTCACTGCTGTGGTGTTCCTTTGGGGCTGAAATTAAGGCTGCCGTGGCTGTGATGTCACAGATAGAGGAAACCTGAGTCTGTCCCTGCTGTGGTGTCACAGAGAGATTTAAATTGGTTCTGTCATGACTGTGATGTCCCAGAGAGGGGAATAATGCGTCTGTCACCACTGTGGTGTCACAGAGAGGTGTAAACTGGACTTGTCATTGCAGTGATCTCACCGAGAGGAGAAAACTGAGGCTTTCACTGCTGTGGCTTATCAGAGGGGATGAATTCTGACTTGTCTTTGATATCATGTCACAGAGAGGAGAAAACTGGCACTATCACCGCTGTAAATGTTACAGATAGGTGTAAGTTGGGCTTGTTCAATCTGTGGGGTGACAGAAAGGGTGAAATTTGGCCTGTCAGTGCTGTGATGTCATAATGGGTGGAAAGTGCATCTTTGACTGCTGTGCTGTCACAGGCAGGCGTAAATTGGGGTTCCCACAGTTGTGATGTCACAGAGAGGGGAAAACTGGGGCTATCACACTGTGGAGTGTCAGAGAAAGTAACACAGGTGTTATGACTTGTCTGTTGCCACAAAGGAGATGGAATTGGGGTTGTCATGCCTATGGTATGT
Source organism: Cyanistes caeruleus (assembly GCF_971803275.1). NCBI lineage: Eukaryota > Metazoa > Chordata > Aves > Passeriformes > Paridae > Cyanistes > Cyanistes caeruleus. The sequence goes on along the minus strand of NW_028256020.1, from coordinate 51,762 downwards.
CAGAGAGGTTTTAATTGGTTCTGTCTGTTCTGTGATGTCACAGAGCAGGGAATAATGGGTCTGTCAGTGCTGTGGTGTAACATCAGAGCTGAAGTTCAGGCTGCCATGGCTGTGATGTCACGATAGAGGAAACCTGAGTCTGTCCCTGCTGTGGTGTCACAGAGAGGGGAAAACTGGATTGATCACTGTTGTGCAGTGACAGAGAAAGTTACACCGGTGCTATGACTTGTCTGTTGCCACACAGGGAATGGAATTGGGGTTGTTCGGGCTGTGGTATCACAGAGAGATTTAAATTGGTTCTGTCATGACTGTGATGTCCCAGAGAGGGGAATAATGCGTCTGTCACCACTGTGGTGTCACAGAGAGGCGTAATTTAGAGTTGTCACTGCAGTAATGTCACAGAGACCTTGAACTGGGTCCCTCATTGGTGTGATGTCACACACAGAGAGGAGAATACTGAGGCTGCCGCTGCTCTGGTGTCACAGAGAGGAGTAGTTTTGGCCTGTCACTGCTGTGATGTCAGAGAGAGGGGAAAGCGGGTCTGTCACTGCTGCGGTGTTCCAAAGGGGATGAGTTTGAGGCTGTCCTAAGTGTGATGTCACAGAGAGGGGAAAATTGAGGCAGCCACTACTGTGGTGTCACAGAGAGGCGTAAATTAGAGTTGTCAGTGCTGTGATGTCACAGGGAGGCAAAAATTGGGCCTCTCTCAGATGTGATGTCACAGAGAGAGGCGTAATGGATCTGTGAGTGCTGTGGTGTCACCGAGAGGCATAAATTAGAGTTGTCAGTGCAGTGATGTCACGGAGAGGAGAAACTGGGTCCCTCATTGGTGTGATGTCAGAGATAGAGGAAACCTGAGTCTGCCACTGCAGTGATGTCACGGAGAGGGGAAAACTGGGGCTATCACAGCTGTGGAGTCTCAGAGAAAGTATCACAGGTGCTATGACTTGTCTGTTGCCACAAAGGAGATGGAATTGGGGTTGTCATGGCTATGATATCAAAGGGAGGTTTTAATCGGTTCTGTCTCTTCTGTGATGTCACGGAGAGGGGAATTCTGGGTCTGTCACTGCTGTGGTGTTCCTTTGGGGCTGAAATTAAGGCTGCCGTGGCTGTGATGTCACAGATAGAGGAAACCTGAGTCTGTCCCTGCTGTGGTGTCACAGAGAGGGGAAAACTGGGGCTGATCACTGTTGTGCAGTGACAGAGAAATTTACAGAGGTGCTATGACTTGTCTGTTGCCACACAGGGAATGGAATTGGGGTTGTTCGGGCTGTGGTATCACAGAGAGATTTAAATTGGTTCTGTCATGACTGTGATGTCCCAGAGAGGGGAATAATGCGTCTGTCACCACTGTGGTGTCACAGAGAGGTGTAAACTGGACTTGTCATTGCAGTGATCTCACCGAGAGGAGAAAACTGAGGCTTTCACTGCTGTGGCCTATCAGAGGGGATGAATTCTGACTTGTCTTTGATACCATGTCACAGAGAGGAGAAAACTGGCACTATCACCGCTGTAAATGTTACAGATAGGTGTAAGTTGGGCTTGTTCAATCTGTGGGGTGACAGAAAGGGTGAAATTTGGCCTGTCAGTGCTGTGATGTCATAATGGGTGGAAAGTGCATCTTTGACTGCTGTGCTGTCACAGGCAGGCGTAAATTGGGGTTCCCACAGTTGTGATGTCACAGAGAAGGGAAAACTGGGGCTATCACAGCTGTGGAGTCTCAGAGAAAGTAACACAGGTGTTATGACTTGTCTGTTGCCACAAAGGAGATGGAATTGGGGTGGTCATGCCTATGGTATCTCAGAGAGGTTTTAATTGGTTCTGTCTGTTCTGTGATGTCACAGAGCGGGGAATAATGGGTCTGTCAGTGCTGTGGTGTAACATCAGAGCTGAAGTTCAGGCTGCCATGGCTGTGATGTCACGATAGAGGAAACCTGAGTCTGTCCCTGCTGTGGTGTCACAGAGAGGGGAAAACTGGATTGATCACTGTTGTGCAGTGACAGAGAAAGTTACACCGGTGCTATGACTTGTCTGTTGCCACACAGGGAATGGAATTGGGGTTGTTCGGGCTGTGGTATCACAGAGAGATTTAAATTGGTTCTGTCATGACTGTGATGTCCCAGAGAGGGGAATAATGCGTCTGTCACCACTGTGGTGTCACAGAGAGGCGTAATTTAGAGTTGTCACTGCAGTAATGTCACAGAGACCTTGAACTGGGTCCCTCATTGGTGTGATGTCACACACAGAGAGGAGAATACTGAGGCTGCCGCTGCTCTGGTGTCACAGAGAGGAGTAGTTTTGGCCTGTCACTGCTGTGATGTCAGAGAGAGGGGAAAGCGGGTCTGTCACTGCTGCGGTGTTTTAAAGGGGATGAGTTTGAGGCTGTCCTAAGTGTGATGTCACAGAGAGGGGAAAATTGAGGCAGCCACTACTGTGGTGTCACAGAGAGGCGTAAATTAGAGTTGTCAGTGCTGTGATGTCACAGGGAGGCGAAAATTGGGCCTCTCTCAGATGTGATGTCACAGAGAGAGGCGTAATGGATCTGTGAGTGCTGTGGTGTCACCGAGAGGCATAAATTAGAGTTGTCAGTGCAGTGATGTCACGGAGAGGAGAAACTGGGTCCCTCATTGGTGTGATGTCAGAGATAGAGGAAACCTGAGTCTGCCACTGCAGTGATGTCACGGAGAGGGGAAAACTGGGGCTATCACAGCTGTGGAGTCTCAGAGAAAGTATCACAGGTGCTATGACTTGTCTGTTGCCACAAAGGAGATGGAATTGGGGTTGTCATGGCTATGATATCAAAGGGAGGTTTTAATCGGTTCTGTCTCTTCTGTGATGTCACGGAGAGGGGAATTCTGGGTCTGTCACTGCTGTGGTGTTCCTTTGGGGCTGAAATTAAGGCTGCCGTGGCTGTGATGTCACAGATAGAGGAAACCTGAGTCTGTCCCTGCTGTGGTGTCACAGAGAGGGGAAAACTGGGGCTGATCACTGTTGTGCAGTGACAGAGAAATTTACACAGGTGCTATGACTTGTCTGTTGCCACACAGGGAATGGAATTGGGGTTGTTCGGGCTGTGGTATCACAGAGAGATTTAAATTGGTTCTGTCATGACTGTGATGTCCCAGAGAGGGGAATAATGTGTCTGTCACCACTGTGGTGTCACAGAGAGGTGTAAACTGGACTTGTCATTGCAGTGATCTCACCGAGAGGAGAAAACTGAGGCTTTCACTGCTGTGGCCTATCAGAGGGGATGAATTCTGACTTGTCTTTGATACCATGTCACAGAGAGGAGAAAACTGGCACTATCACCGCTGTAAATGTTACAGATAGGTGTAAGTTGGGCTTGTTCAATCTGTGGGGTGACAGAAAGGGTGAAATTTGGCCTGTCAGTGCTGTGATGTCATAATGGGTGGAAAGTGCATCTTTGACTGCTGTGCTGTCACAGGCAGGCGTAAATTGGGGTTCCCACAGTTGTGATGTCACAGAGAGGGGAAAACTGGGGCTATCACAGCTGTGGAGTCTCAGAGAAAGTAACACAGGTGTTATGACTTGTCTGTTGCCACAAAGGAGATGGAATTGGGCTTGTCATGCCTATGGTATCTCAGAGAGGTTTTAATTGGTTCTGTCTGTTCTGTGATGTCACAGAGCAGGGAATAATGGGTCTGTCAGTGCTGTGGTGTAACATCAGAGCTGAAGTTCAGGCTGCCATGGCTGTGATGTCACGATAGAGGAAACCTGAGTCTGTCCCTGCTGTGGTGTCACAGAGAGGGGAAAACTGGATTGATCACTGTTGTGCAGTGACAGAGAAAGTTACACCGGTGCTATGACTTGTCTGTTGCCACACAGGGAATGGAATTGGGGTTGTTCGGGCTGTGGTATCACAGAGAGATTTAAATTGGTTCTGTCATGACTGTGATGTCCCAGAGAGGGGAATAATGCGTCTGTCACCACTGTGGTGTCACAGAGAGGCGTAATTTAGAGTTGTCACTGCAGTAATGTCACAGAGACCTTGAACTGGGTCCCTCATTGGTGTGATGTCACACACAGAGAGGAGAATACTGAGGCTGCCGCTGCTCTGGTGTCACAGAGAGGAGTAGTTTTGGCCTGTCACTGCTGTGATGTCAGAGAGAGGGGAAAGCGGGTCTGTCACTGCTGCGGTGTTCCAAAGGGGATGAGTTTGAGGCTGTCCTAAGTGTGATGTCACAGAGAGGGGAAAATTGAGGCAGCCACTACTGTGGTGTCACAGAGAGGCGTAAATTAGAGTTGTCAGTGCTGTGATGTCACAGGGAGGCAAAAATTGGGCCTCTCTCAGATGTGATGTCACAGAGAGAGGCGTAATGGATCTGTGAGTGCTGTGGTGTCACCGAGAGGCATAAATTAGAGTTGTCAGTGCAGTGATGTCACGGAGAGGAGAAACTGGGTCCCTCATTGGTGTGATGTCAGAGATAGAGGAAACCTGAGTCTGCCACTGCAGTGATGTCACGGAGAGGGGAAAACTGGGGCTATCACAGCTGTGGAGTCTCAGAGAAAGTATCACAGGTGCTATGACTTGTCTGTTGCCACAAAGGAGATGGAATTGGGGTTGTCATGGCTATGATATCAAAGGGAGGTTTTAATCGGTTCTGTCTCTTCTGTGATGTCACGGAGAGGGGAATTCTGGGTCTGTCACTGCTGTGGTGTTCCTTTGGGGCTGAAATTAAGGCTGCCGTGGCTGTGATGTCACAGATAGAGGAAACCTGAGTCTGTCCCTGCTGTGGTGTCACAGAGAGATTTAAATTGGTTCTGTCATGACTGTGATGTCCCAGAGAGGGGAATAATGCGTCTGTCACCACTGTGGTGTCACAGAGAGGTGTAAACTGGACTTGTCATTGCAGTGATCTCACCGAGAGGAGAAAACTGAGGCTTTCACTGCTGTGGCTTATCAGAGGGGATGAATTCTGACTTGTCTTTGATATCATGTCACAGAGAGGAGAAAACTGGCACTATCACCGCTGTAAATGTTACAGATAGGTGTAAGTTGGGCTTGTTCAATCTGTGGGGTGACAGAAAGGGTGAAATTTGGCCTGTCAGTGCTGTGATGTCATAATGGGTGGAAAGTGCATCTTTGACTGCTGTGCTGTCACAGGCAGGCGTAAATTGGGGTTCCCACAGTTGTGATGTCACAGAGAGGGGAAAACTGGGGCTATCACACTGTGGAGTGTCAGAGAAAGTAACACAGGTGTTATGACTTGTCTGTTGCCACAAAGGAGATGGAATTGGGGTTGTCATGCCTATGGTATGTCAGAGAGGTTTTAATTGGTTCTGTCTGTTCTGTGATGTCACAGAGCAGGGAATAATGGGTCTGTCAGTGCTGTGGTGTAACATCAGAGCTGAAGTTCAGGCTGCCATGGCTGTGATGTCACGATAGAGGAAACCTGAGTCTGTCCCTGCTGTGGTGTCACAGAGAGGGGAAAACTGGATTGATCACTGTTGTGCAGTGACAGAGAAAGTTACACCGGTGCTATGACTTGTCTGTTGCCACACAGGGAATGGAATTGGGGTTGTTCGGGCTGTGGTATCACAGAGAGATTTAAATTGGTTCTGTCATGACTGTGATGTCCCAGAGAGGGGAATAATGCGTCTGTCACCACTGTGGTGTCACAGAGAGGCGTAATTTAGAGTTGTCACTGCAGTAATGTCACAGAGACCTTGAACTGGGTCCCTCATTGGTGTGATGTCACACACAGAGAGGAGAATACTGAGGCTGCCGCTGCTCTGGTGTCACAGAGAGGAGTAGTTTTGGCCTGTCACTGCTGTGATGTCAGAGAGAGGGGAAAGCGGGTCTGTCACTGCTGCGGTGTTCCAAAGGGGATGAGTTTGAGGCTGTCCTAAGTGTGATGTCACAGAGAGGGGAAAATTGAGGCAGCCACTACTGTGGTGTCACAGAGAGGCGTAAATTAGAGTTGTCAGTGCTGTGATGTCACAGGGAGGCAAAAATTGGGCCTCTCTCAGATGTGATGTCACAGAGAGAGGCGTAATGGATCTGTGAGTGCTGTGGTGTCACCGAGAGGCATAAATTAGAGTTGTCAGTGCAGTGATGTCACGGAGAGGAGAAACTGGGTCCCTCATTGGTGTGATGTCAGAGATAGAGGAAACCTGAGTCTGCCACTGCAGTGATGTCACGGAGAGGGGAAAACTGGGGCTATCACAGCTGTGGAGTCTCAGAGAAAGTATCACAGGTGCTATGACTTGTCTGTTGCCACAAAGGAGATGGAATTGGGGTTGTCATGGCTATGATATCAAAGGGAGGTTTTAATCGGTTCTGTCTCTTCTGTGATGTCACGGAGAGGGGAATTCTGGGTCTGTCACTGCTGTGGTGTTCCTTTGGGGCTGAAATTAAGGCTGCCGTGGCTGTGATGTCACAGATAGAGGAAACCTGAGTCTGTCCCTGCTGTGGTGTCACAGAGAGGGGAAAACTGGGGCTGATCACTGTTGTGCAGTGACAGAGAAATTTACAGAGGTGCTATGACTTGTCTGTTGCCACACAGGGAATGGAATTGGGGTTGTTCGGGCTGTGGTATCACAGAGAGATTTAAATTGGTTCTGTCATGACTGTGATGTCCCAGAGAGGGGAATAATGCGTCTGTCACCACTGTGGTGTCACAGAGAGGTGTAAACTGGACTTGTCATTGCAGTGATCTCACCGAGAGGAGAAAACTGAGGCTTTCACTGCTGTGGCCTATCAGAGGGGATGAATTCTGACTTGTCTTTGATACCATGTCACAGAGAGGAGAAAACTGGCACTATCACCGCTGTAAATGTTACAGATAGGTGTAAGTTGGGCTTGTTCAATCTGTGGGGTGACAGAAAGGGTGAAATTTGGCCTGTCAGTGCTGTGATGTCATAATGGGTGGAAAGTGCATCTTTGACTGCTGTGCTGTCACAGGCAGGCGTAAATTGGGGTTCCCACAGTTGTGATGTCACAGAGAAGGGAAAACTGGGGCTATCACAGCTGTGGAGTCTCAGAGAAAGTAACACAGGTGTTATGACTTGTCTGTTGCCACAAAGGAGATGGAATTGGGGTGGTCATGCCTATGGTATCTCAGAGAGGTTTTAATTGGTTCTGTCTGTTCTGTGATGTCACAGAGCGGGGAATAATGGGTCTGTCAGTGCTGTGGTGTAACATCAGAGCTGAAGTTCAGGCTGCCATGGCTGTGATGTCACGATAGAGGAAACCTGAGTCTGTCCCTGCTGTGGTGTCACAGAGAGGGGAAAACTGGATTGATCACTGTTGTGCAGTGACAGAGAAAGTTACACCGGTGCTATGACTTGTCTGTTGCCACACAGGGAATGGAATTGGGGTTGTTCGGGCTGTGGTATCACAGAGAGATTTAAATTGGTTCTGTCATGACTGTGATGTCCCAGAGAGGGGAATAATGCGTCTGTCACCACTGTGGTGTCACAGAGAGGCGTAATTTAGAGTTGTCACTGCAGTAATGTCACAGAGACCTTGAACTGGGTCCCTCATTGGTGTGATGTCACACACAGAGAGGAGAATACTGAGGCTGCCGCTGCTCTGGTGTCACAGAGAGGAGTAGTTTTGGCCTGTCACTGCTGTGATGTCAGAGAGAGGGGAAAGCGGGTCTGTCACTGCTGCGGTGTTTTAAAGGGGATGAGTTTGAGGCTGTCCTAAGTGTGATGTCACAGAGAGGGGAAAATTGAGGCAGCCACTACTGTGGTGTCACAGAGAGGCGTAAATTAGAGTTGTCAGTGCTGTGATGTCACAGGGAGGCGAAAATTGGGCCTCTCTCAGATGTGATGTCACAGAGAGAGGCGTAATGGATCTGTGAGTGCTGTGGTGTCACCGAGAGGCATAAATTAGAGTTGTCAGTGCAGTGATGTCACGGAGAGGAGAAACTGGGTCCCTCATTGGTGTGATGTCAGAGATAGAGGAAACCTGAGTCTGCCACTGCAGTGATGTCACGGAGAGGGGAAAACTGGGGCTATCACAGCTGTGGAGTCTCAGAGAAAGTATCACAGGTGCTATGACTTGTCTGTTGCCACAAAGGAGATGGAATTGGGGTTGTCATGGCTATGATATCAAAGGGAGGTTTTAATCGGTTCTGTCTCTTCTGTGATGTCACGGAGAGGGGAATTCTGGGTCTGTCACTGCTGTGGTGTTCCTTTGGGGCTGAAATTAAGGCTGCCGTGGCTGTGATGTCACAGATAGAGGAAACCTGAGTCTGTCCCTGCTGTGGTGTCACAGAGAGGGGAAAACTGGGGCTGATCACTGTTGTGCAGTGACAGAGAAATTTACACAGGTGCTATGACTTGTCTGTTGCCACACAGGGAATGGAATTGGGGTTGTTCGGGCTGTGGTATCACAGAGAGATTTAAATTGGTTCTGTCATGACTGTGATGTCCCAGAGAGGGGAATAATGTGTCTGTCACCACTGTGGTGTCACAGAGAGGTGTAAACTGGACTTGTCATTGCAGTGATCTCACCGAGAGGAGAAAACTGAGGCTTTCACTGCTGTGGCCTATCAGAGGGGATGAATTCTGACTTGTCTTTGATACCATGTCACAGAGAGGAGAAAACTGGCACTATCACCGCTGTAAATGTTACAGATAGGTGTAAGTTGGGCTTGTTCAATCTGTGGGGTGACAGAAAGGGTGAAATTTGGCCTGTCAGTGCTGTGATGTCATAATGGGTGGAAAGTGCATCTTTGACTGCTGTGCTGTCACAGGCAGGCGTAAATTGGGGTTCCCACAGTTGTGATGTCACAGAGAGGGGAAAACTGGGGCTATCACAGCTGTGGAGTCTCAGAGAAAGTAACACAGGTGTTATGACTTGTCTGTTGCCACAAAGGAGATGGAATTGGGCTTGTCATGCCTATGGTATCTCAGAGAGGTTTTAATTGGTTCTGTCTGTTCTGTGATGTCACAGAGCAGGGAATAATGGGTCTGTCAGTGCTGTGGTGTAACATCAGAGCTGAAGTTCAGGCTGCCATGGCTGTGATGTCACGATAGAGGAAACCTGAGTCTGTCCCTGCTGTGGTGTCACAGAGAGGGGAAAACTGGATTGATCACTGTTGTGCAGTGACAGAGAAAGTTACACCGGTGCTATGACTTGTCTGTTGCCACACAGGGAATGGAATTGGGGTTGTTCGGGCTGTGGTATCACAGAGAGATTTAAATTGGTTCTGTCATGACTGTGATGTCCCAGAGAGGGGAATAATGCGTCTGTCACCACTGTGGTGTCACAGAGAGGCGTAATTTAGAGTTGTCACTGCAGTAATGTCACAGAGACCTTGAACTGGGTCCCTCATTGGTGTGATGTCACACACAGAGAGGAGAATACTGAGGCTGCCGCTGCTCTGGTGTCACAGAGAGGAGTAGTTTTGGCCTGTCACTGCTGTGATGTCAGAGAGAGGGGAAAGCGGGTCTGTCACTGCTGCGGTGTTCCAAAGGGGATGAGTTTGAGGCTGTCCTAAGTGTGATGTCACAGAGAGGGGAAAATTGAGGCAGCCACTACTGTGGTGTCACAGAGAGGCGTAAATTAGAGTTGTCAGTGCTGTGATGTCACAGGGAGGCAAAAATTGGGCCTCTCTCAGATGTGATGTCACAGAGAGAGGCGTAATGGATCTGTGAGTGCTGTGGTGTCACCGAGAGGCATAAATTAGAGTTGTCAGTGCAGTGATGTCACGGAGAGGAGAAACTGGGTCCCTCATTGGTGTGATGTCAGAGATAGAGGAAACCTGAGTCTGCCACTGCAGTGATGTCACGGAGAGGGGAAAACTGGGGCTATCACAGCTGTGGAGTCTCAGAGAAAGTATCACAGGTGCTATGACTTGTCTGTTGCCACAAAGGAGATGGAATTGGGGTTGTCATGGCTATGATATCAAAGGGAGGTTTTAATCGGTTCTGTCTCTTCTGTGATGTCACGGAGAGGGGAATTCTGGGTCTGTCACTGCTGTGGTGTTCCTTTGGGGCTGAAATTAAGGCTGCCGTGGCTGTGATGTCACAGATAGAGGAAACCTGAGTCTGTCCCTGCTGTGGTGTCACAGAGAGGGGAAAACTGGGGCTGATCACTGTTGTGCAGTGACAGAGAAATTTACACAGGTGCTATGACTTGTCTGTTGCCACACAGGGAATGGAATTGGGGTTGTTCGGGCTGTGGTATCACAGAGAGATTTAAATTGGTTCTGTCATGACTGTGATGTCCCAGAGAGGGGAATAATGCGTCTGTCACCACTGTGGTGTCACAGAGAGGTGTAAACTGGACTTGTCATTGCAGTGATCTCACCGAGAGGAGAGAACTGAGGCTTTCACTGCTGTGGCTTATCAGAGGGGATGAATTCTGACTTGTCTTTGATTTCATGTCACAGAGAGGAGAAAACTGGCACTATCACCGCTGTAAATGTTACAGATAGGTGTAAGTTGGGCTTGTTCAATCTGTGGGGTGACAGAAAGGGTGAAATTTGGCCTGTCAGTGCTGTGATGTCATAATGGGTGGAAAGTGCATCTTTGACTGCTGTGCTGTCACAGGCAGGCGTAAATTGGGGTTCCCACAGTTGTGATGTCACAGAGAGGGGAAAACTGGGGCTATCACAGCTGTGGAGTGTCAGAGAAAGTAACACAGGTGTTATGACTTGTCTGTTGCCACAAAGGAGATGGAATTGGGGTTGTCATGCCTATGGTATGTCAGAGAGGTTTTAATTGGTTCTGTCTGTTCTGTGATGTCACAGAGCGGGGAATAATGGGTCTGTCAGTGCTGTGGTGTAACATCAGAGCTGAAGTTCAGGCTGCCATGGCTGTGATGTCACGATAGAGGAAACCTGAGTCTGTCCCTGCTGTGGTGTCACAGAGAGGGGAAAACTGGATTGATCACTGTTGTGCAGTGACAGAGAAAGTTACACCGGTGCTATGACTTGTCTGTTGCCACACAGGGAATGGAATTGGGGTTGTTCGGGCTGTGGTATCACAGAGAGATTTAAATTGGTTCTGTCATGACTGTGATGTCCCAGAGAGGGGAATAATGCGTCTGTCACCACTGTGGTGTCACAGACAGGCGTAATTTAGAGTTGTCACTGCAGTAATGTCACAGAGACCTTGAACTGGGTCCCTCATTGGTGTGATGTCACTCACAGAGAGGAGAATACTGAGGCTGCCGCTGCTCTGGTGTCACAGAGAGGAGTAGTTTTGGCCTGTCACTGCTGTGATGTCAGAGAGAGGGGAAAGCGGGTCTGTCACTGCTGCGGTGTTCCAAAGGGGATGAATTTGAGGCTGTCCTAAATGTGATGTCACAGAGAGGGGAAAATTGAGGCAGCCACTACTGTGGTGTCACAGAGAGGCGTAAATTAGAGTTGTCAGTGCTGTGATGTCACAGGGAGGCGAAAATTGGGCCTCTCTCAGATGTGATGTCACAGAGAGAGGCGTAATGGATCTGTGAGTGCTGTGGTGTCACCGAGAGTCATAAATTAGAGTTGTCAGTGCAGTGATGTCACGGAGAGGAGAAACTGGGTCCCTCATTGGTGTGATGTCACAGATAGAGGAAACTTGAGTCTGCCACTGCAGTGATGTCACGGAGAGGGGAAAACTGGGGCTATCACAGCTGTGGAGTCTCAGAGAAAGTATCACAGGTGCTATGACTTGTCTGTTGCCACAAAGGAGATGGAATTGGGGTTGTCATGGCTATGATATCAAAGGGAGGTTTTAATCGGTTCTGTCTCTTCTGTGATGTCACGGAGAGGGGGATTCTGGGTCTGTCACTGCTGTGGTGTTCCTTTGGGGCTGAAATTAAGGCTGCCGTGGCTGTGATGTCACAGATAGAGGAAACCTGAGTCTGTCCCTGCTGTGGTGTCACAGAGAGGGGAAAACTGGGGCTGATCACTGTTGTGCAGTGAAAGTTACACAGGTGCTATGACTTGTCTGTTGCCACACAGGGAATGGAATTGGGGTTGTTCGGGCTGTGGTATCACAGAGAGATTTAAATTGGTTCTGTCATGACTGTGATGTCCCAGAGAGGGGAATAATGCGTCTGTCACCACTGTGGTGTCACAGAGAGGTGTAAACTGGACTTGTCATTGCAGTGATCTCACCGAGAGGAGAAAACTGAGGCTTTCACTGCTGTGGCCTATCAGAGGGGATGAATTCTGACTTGTCTTTGATATCATGTCACAGAGAGGAGAAAACTGGCACTATCACCGCTGTAAATGTTACAGATAGGTGTAAGTTGGGCTTGTTCAATCTGTGGGGTGACAGAAAGGGTGAAATTTGGCCTGTCAGTGCTGTGATGTCATAATGGGTGGAAAGTGCATCTTTGACTGCTGTGCTGTCACAGGCAGGCGTAAATTGGGGTTCCCACAGTTGTGATGTCACAGAGAGGGGAAAACTGGGGCTATCACACTGTGGAGTGTCAGAGAAAGTAACACAGGTGTTATGACTTGTCTGTTGCCACAAAGGAGATGGAATTGGGGTTGTCATGCCTATGGTATGTCAGAGAGGTTTTAATTGGTTCTGTCTGTTCTGTGATGTCACAGAGCAGGGAATAATGGGTCTGTCAGTGCTGTGGTGTAACATCAGAGCTGAAGTTCAGGCTGCCATGGCTGTGATGTCACGATAGAGGAAACCTGAGTCTGTCCCTGCTGTGGTGTCACAGAGAGGGGAAAACTGGATTGATCACTGTTGTGCAGTGACAGAGAAAGTTACACCGGTGCTATGACTTGTCTGTTGCCACACAGGGAATGGAATTGGGGTTGTTCGGGCTGTGGTATCACAGAGAGATTTAAATTGGTTCTGTCATGACTGTGATGTCCCAGAGAGGGGAATAATGCGTCTGTCACCACTGTGGTGTCACAGACAGGCGTAATTTAGAGTTGTCACTGCAGTAATGTCACAGAGACCTTGAACTGGGTCCCTCATTGGTGTGATGTCACACACAGAGAGGAGAATACTGAGGCTGCCGCTGCTCTGGTGTCACAGAGAGGAGTAGTTTTGGCCTGTCACTGCTGTGATGTCAGAGAGAGGGGAAAGCGGGTCTGTCACTGCTGCGGTGTTCCAAAGGGGATGAGTTTGAGGCTGTCCTAAGTGTGATGTCACAGAGAGGGGAAAATTGAGGCAGCCACTACTGTGGTGTCACAGAGAGGCGTAAATTAGAGTTGTCAGTGCTGTGATGTCACAGGGAGGCGAAAATTGGGCCTCTCTCAGATGTGATGTCACAGAGAGAGGCGTAATGGATCTGTGAGTGCTGTGGTGTCACCGAGAGTCATAAATTAGAGTTGTCAGTGCAGTGATGTCACGGAGAGGAGAAACTGGGTCCCTCATTGGTGTGATGTGACAGATAGAGGAAACCTGAGTCTGCCACTGCAGTGATGTCACAGAGAGGGGAAAACTGGGGCTATCACGGCTGTGGAGTCTCAGAGAAATTATCACAGGTGCTATGACTTGTCTGTTGCCACAAAGGAGATGGAATTGGGGTTGTCATGGCTATGATATCAAAGGGAGGTTTTAATCGGTTCTGTCTCTTCTGTGATGTCACGGAGAGGGGAATTCTGGGTCTGTCACTGCTGTGGTGTTCCTTTGGGGCTGAAATTAAGGCTGCCGTGGCTGTGATGTCACAGATAGAGGAAACCTGAGTCTGTCCCTGCTGTGGTGTCACAGAGAGGGGAAAACTGGGGCTGATCACTGTTGTGCAGTGAAAGTTACACAGGTGCTATGACTTGTCTGTTGCCACACAGGGAATGGAATTGGGGTTGTTAGGGCTGTGGTATCACAGAGAGATTTAAATTGGTTCTGTCATGACTGTGATGTCCCAGAGAGGGGAATAATGCATTTGTCACCACTGTGGTGTCACAGAGAGGTGTAAACTGGACTTGTCATTGCAGTGATCTCACCGAGAGGAGAAAACTGAGGCTTTCACTGCTGTGGCCTATCAGAGGGGATGAATTCTGACTTGTCTTTGATATCATGTCACAGAGAGGAGAAAACTGGCACTATCACCGCTGTAAATGTTACAGATAGGTGTAAGTTGGGCTTGTTCAATCTGTGGGGTGACAGAAAGGGTGAAATTTGGCCTGTCAGTGCTGTGATGTCATAATGGGTGGAAAGTGCATCTTTGACTGCTGTGCTGTCACAGGCAGGCGTAAATTGGGGTTCCCACAGTTGTGATGTCATAGAGAGGGGAAAACTGGGGCTATCACAGCTGTGGAGTCTCAGAGAAAGTAACACAGGTGTTATGACTTGTCTGTTGCCACAAAGGAGATGGAATTGGGCTTGTCATGCCTATGGTATCTCAGAGAGGTTTTAATTGGTTCTGTCTGTTCTGTGATGTCACAGAGCGGGGAATAATGGGTCTGTCAGTGCTGTGGTGTAACATCAGAGCTGAAGTTCAGGCTGCCATGGCTGTGATGTCACGATAGAGGAAACCTGAGTCTGTCCCTGCTGTGGTGTCACAGAGAGGGGAAAACTGGATTGATCACTGTTGTGCAGTGACAGAGAAAGTTACAGAGGTGCTATGACTTGTCTGTTGCCACACAGGGAATGGAATTGGGGTTGTTCGGGCTGTGGTATCACAGAGAGATTTAAATTGGTTCTGTCATGACTGTGATGTCCCAGAGAGGGGAATAATGCGTCTGTCACCACTGTGGTGTCACAGAGAGGCGTAATTTAGAGTTGTCACTGCAGTAATGTCACAGAGACCTTGAACTGGGTCCCTCATTGGTGTGATGTCACACACAGAGAGGAGAATACTGAGGCTGCCGCTGCTCTGGTGTCACAGAGAGGAGTAGTTTTGGCCTGTCACTGCTGTGATGTCAGAGAGAGGGGAAAGCGGGTCTGTCACTGCTGCGGTGTTCCAAAGGGGATGAGTTTGAGGCTGTCCTAAGTGTGATGTCACAGAGAGGGGAAAATTGAGGCAGCCACTACTGTGGTGTCACAGAGAGGCGTAAATTAGAGTTGTCAGTGCTGTGATGTCACAGGGAGGCAAAAATTGGGCCTCTCTCAGATGTGATGTCACAGAGAGAGGCGTAATGGATCTGTGAGTGCTGTGGTGTCACCGAGAGGCATAAATTAGAGTTGTCAGTGCAGTGATGTCACGGAGAGGAGAAACTGGGTCCCTCATTGGTGTGATGTCAGAGATAGAGGAAACCTGAGTCTGCCACTGCAGTGATGTCACGGAGAGGGGAAAACTGGGGCTATCACAGCTGTGGAGTCTCAGAGAAAGTATCACAGGTGCTATGACTTGTCTGTTGCCACAAAGGAGATGGAATTGGGGTTGTCATGGCTATGATATCAAAGGGAGGTTTTAATCGGTTCTGTCTCTTCTGTGATGTCACGGAGAGGGGAATTCTGGGTCTGTCACTGCTGTGGTGTTCCTTTGGGGCTGAAATTAAGGCTGCCGTGGCTGTGATGTCACAGATAGAGGAAACCTGAGTCTGTCCCTGCTGTGGTGTCACAGAGAGGGGAAAACTGGGGCTGATCACTGTTGTGCAGTGACAGAGAAATTTACACAGGTGCTATGACTTGTCTGTTGCCACACAGGGAATGGAATTGGGGTTGTTCGGGCTGTGGTATCACAGAGAGATTTAAATTGGTTCTGTCATGACTGTGATGTCCCAGAGAGGGGAATAATGTGTCTGTCACCACTGTGGTGTCACAGAGAGGTGTAAACTGGACTTGTCATTGCAGTGATCTCACCGAGAGGAGAAAACTGAGGCTTTCACTGCTGTGGCCTATCAGAGGGGATGAATTCTGACTTGTCTTTGATATCATGTCACAGAGAGGAGAAAACTGGCACTATCACCGCTGTAAATGTTACAGATAGGTGTAAGTTGGGCTTGTTCAATCTGTGGGGTGACAGAAAGGGTGAAATTTGGCCTGTCAGTGCTGTGATGTCATAATGGGTGGAAAGTGCATCTTTGACTGCTGTGCTGTCACAGGCAGGCGTAAATTGGGGTTCCCACAGTTGTGATGTCACAGAGAGGGGAAAACTGGGGCTATCACAGCTGTGGAGTCTCAGAGAAAGTAACACAGGTGTTATGACTTGTCTGTTGCCACAAAGGAGATGGAATTGGGCTTGTCATGCCTATGGTATCTCAGAGAGGTTTTAATTGGTTCTGTCTGTTCTGTGATGTCACAGAGCGGGGAATAATGGGTCTGTCAGTGCTGTGGTGTAACATCAGAGCTGAAGTTCAGGCTGCCATGGCTGTGATGTCACGATAGAGGAAACCTGAGTCTGTCCCTGCTGTGGTGTCACAGAGAGGGGAAAACTGGATTGATCACTGTTGTGCAGTGACAGAGAAAGTTACACCGGTGCTATGACTTGTCTGTTGCCACACAGGGAATGGAATTGGGGTTGTTCGGGCTGTGGTATCACAGAGAGATTTAAATTGGTTCTGTCATGACTGTGATGTCCCAGAGAGGGGAATAATGCGTCTGTCACCACTGTGGTGTCACAGAGAGGCGTAATTTAGAGTTGTCACTGCAGTAATGTCACAGAGACCTTGAACTGGGTCCCTCATTGGTGTGATGTCACACACAGAGAGGAGAATACTGAGGCTGCCGCTGCTCTGGTGTCACAGAGAGGAGTAGTTTTGGCCTGTCACTGCTGTGATGTCAGAGAGAGGGGAAAGCGGGTCTGTCACTGCTGCGGTGTTCCAAAGGGGATGAGTTTGAGGCTGTCCTAAGTGTGATGTCACAGAGAGGGGAAAATTGAGGCAGCCACTACTGTGGTGTCACAGAGAGGCGTAAATTAGAGTTGTCAGTGCTGTGATGTCACAGGGAGGCAAAAATTGGGCCTCTCTCAGATGTGATGTCACAGAGAGAGGCGTAATGGATCTGTGAGTGCTGTGGTGTCACCGAGAGGCATAAATTAGAGTTGTCAGTGCAGTGATGTCACGGAGAGGAGAAACTGGGTCCCTCATTGGTGTGATGTCAGAGATAGAGGAAACCTGAGTCTGCCACTGCAGTGATGTCACGGAGAGGGGAAAACTGGGGCTATCACAGCTGTGGAGTCTCAGAGAAAGTATCACAGGTGCTATGACTTGTCTGTTGCCACAAAGGAGATGGAATTGGGGTTGTCATGGCTATGATATCAAAGGGAGGTTTTAATCGGTTCTGTCTCTTCTGTGATGTCACGGAGAGGGGAATTCTGGGTCTGTCACTGCTGTGGTGTTCCTTTGGGGCTGAAATTAAGGCTGCCGTGGCTGTGATGTCACAGATAGAGGAAACCTGAGTCTGTCCCTGCTGTGGTGTCACAGAGAGGGGAAAACTGGGGCTGATCACTGTTGTGCAGTGACAGAGAAATTTACACAGGTGCTATGACTTGTCTGTTGCCACACAGGGAATGGAATTGGGGTTGTTCGGGCTGTGGTATCACAGAGAGATTTAAATTGGTTCTGTCATGACTGTGATGTCCCAGAGAGGGGAATAATGTGTCTGTCACCACTGTGGTGTCACAGAGAGGTGTAAACTGGACTTGTCATTGCAGTGATCTCACCGAGAGGAGAAAACTGAGGCTTTCACTGCTGTGGCCTATCAGAGGGGATGAATTCTGACTTGTCTTTGATATCATGTCACAGAGAGGAGAAAACTGGCACTATCACCGCTGTAAATGTTACAGATAGGTGTAAGTTGGGCTTGTTCAATCTGTGGGGTGACAGAAAGGGTGAAATTTGGCCTGTCAGTGCTGTGATGTCATAATGGGTGGAAAGTGCATCTTTGACTGCTGTGCTGTCACAGGCAGGCGTAAATTGGGGTTCCCACAGTTGTGATGTCACAGAGAGGGGAAAACTGGGGCTATCACACTGTGGAGTGTCAGAGAAAGTAACACAGGTGTTATGACTTGTCTGTTGCCACAAAGGAGATGGAATTGGGGTTGTCATGCCTATGGTATGTCAGAGAGGTTTTAATTGGTTCTGTCTGTTCTGTGATGTCACAGAGCAGGGAATAATGGGTCTGTCAGTGCTGTGGTGTAACATCAGAGCTGAAGTTCAGGCTGCCATGGCTGTGATGTCACGATAGAGGAAACCTGAGTCTGTCCCTGCTGTGGTGTCACAGAGAGGGGAAAACTGGATTGATCACTGTTGTGCAGTGACAGAGAAAGTTACACCGGTGCTATGACTTGTCTGTTGCCACACAGGGAATGGAATTGGGGTTGTTCGGGCTGTGGTATCACAGAGAGATTTAAATTGGTTCTGTCATGACTGTGATGTCCCAGAGAGGGGAATAATGCGTCTGTCACCACTGTGGTGTCACAGACAGGCGTAATTTAGAGTTGTCACTGCAGTAATGTCACAGAGACCTTGAACTGGGTCCCTCATTGGTGTGATGTCACTCACAGAGAGGAGAATACTGAGGCTGCCGCTGCTCTGGTGTCACAGAGAGGAGTAGTTTTGGCCTGTCACTGCTGTGATGTCAGAGAGAGGGGAAAGCGGGTCTGTCACTGCTGCGGTGTTCCAAAGGGGATGAAT
Source organism: Cyanistes caeruleus (assembly GCF_971803275.1). NCBI lineage: Eukaryota > Metazoa > Chordata > Aves > Passeriformes > Paridae > Cyanistes > Cyanistes caeruleus. Next base: position 33,313 of record NW_028256020.1, on the reverse strand, counting down.
TTGAGGCTGTCCTAAGTGTGATGTCACAGAGAGGGGAAAATTGAGGCAGCCACTACTGTGGTGTCACAGAGAGGCGTAAATTAGAGTTGTCAGTGCTGTGATGTCACAGGGAGGCGAAAATTGGGCCTCTCTCAGATGTGATGTCACAGAGAGAGGCGTAATGGATCTGTGAGTGCTGTGGTGTCACCGAGAGGCATAAATTAGAGTTGTCAGTGCAGTGATGTCACGGAGAGGAGAAACTGGGTCCCTCATTGGTGTGATGTCAGAGATAGAGGAAACCTGAGTCTGCCACTGCAGTGATGTCACGGAGAGGGGAAAACTGGGGCTATCACAGCTGTGGAGTCTCAGAGAAAGTATCACAGGTGCTATGACTTGTCTGTTGCCACAAAGGAGATGGAATTGGGGTTGTCATGGCTATGATATCAAAGGGAGGTTTTAATCGGTTCTGTCTCTTCTGTGATGTCACGGAGAGGGGAATTCTGGGTCTGTCACTGCTGTGGTGTTCCTTTGGGGCTGAAATTAAGGCTGCCGTGGCTGTGATGTCACAGATAGAGGAAACCTGAGTCTGTCCCTGCTGTGGTGTCACAGAGAGATTTAAATTGGTTCTGTCATGACTGTGATGTCCCAGAGAGGGGAATAATGCGTCTGTCACCACTGTGGTGTCACAGAGAGGTGTAAACTGGACTTGTCATTGCAGTGATCTCACCGAGAGGAGAAAACTGAGGCTTTCACTGCTGTGGCTTATCAGAGGGGATGAATTCTGACTTGTCTTTGATATCATGTCACAGAGAGGAGAAAACTGGCACTATCACCGCTGTAAATGTTACAGATAGGTGTAAGTTGGGCTTGTTCAATCTGTGGGGTGACAGAAAGGGTGAAATTTGGCCTGTCAGTGCTGTGATGTCATAATGGGTGGAAAGTGCATCTTTGACTGCTGTGCTGTCACAGGCAGGCGTAAATTGGGGTTCCCACAGTTGTGATGTCACAGAGAGGGGAAAACTGGGGCTATCACAGCTGTGGAGTCTCAGAGAAAGTAACACAGGTGTTATGACTTGTCTGTTGCCACAAAGGAGATGGAATTGGGCTTGTCATGCCTATGGTATCTCAGAGAGGTTTTAATTGGTTCTGTCTGTTCTGTGATGTCACAGAGCGGGGAATAATGGGTCTGTCAGTGCTGTGGTGTAACATCAGAGCTGAAGTTCAGGCTGCCATGGCTGTGATGTCACGATAGAGGAAACCTGAGTCTGTCCCTGCTGTGGTGTCACAGAGAGGGGAAAACTGGATTGATCACTGTTGTGCAGTGACAGAGAAAGTTACACCGGTGCTATGACTTGTCTGTTGCCACACAGGGAATGGAATTGGGGTTGTTCGGGCTGTGGTATCACAGAGAGATTTAAATTGGTTCTGTCATGACTGTGATGTCCCAGAGAGGGGAATAATGCGTCTGTCACCACTGTGGTGTCACAGACAGGCGTAATTTAGAGTTGTCACTGCAGTAATGTCACAGAGACCTTGAACTGGGTCCCTCATTGGTGTGATGTCACTCACAGAGAGGAGAATACTGAGGCTGCCGCTGCTCTGGTGTCACAGAGAGGAGTAGTTTTGGCCTGTCACTGCTGTGATGTCAGAGAGAGGGGAAAGCGGGTCTGTCACTGCTGCGGTGTTCCAAATGGGATGAATTTGAGGCTGTCCTAAATGTGATGTCACAGAGAGGGGAAAATTGAGGCAGCCACTACTGTGGTGTCACAGAGAGGCGTAAATTAGAGTTGTCAGTGCTGTGATGTCACAGGGAGGCGAAAATTGGGCCTCTCTCAGATGTGATGTCACAGAGAGAGGCGTAATGGATCTGTGAGTGCTGTGGTGTCACCGAGAGTCATAAATTAGAGTTGTCAGTGCAGTGATGTCACGGAGAGGAGAAACTGGGTCCCTCATTGGTGTGATGTGACAGATAGAGGAAACCTGAGTCTGCCACTGCAGTGATGTCACGGAGAGGGGAAAACTGGGGCTATCACGGCTGTGGAGTCTCAGAGAAATTATCACAGGTGCTATGACTTGTCTGTTGCCACAAAGGAGATGGAATTGGGGTTGTCATGGCTATGATATCAAAGGGAGGTTTTAATCGGTTCTGTCTCTTCTGTGATGTCACGGAGAGGGGAATTCTGGGTCTGTCACTGCTGTGGTGTTCCTTTGGGGCTGAAATTAAGGCTGCCGTGGCTGTGATGTCACAGATAGAGGAAACCTGAGTCTGTCCCTGCTGTGGTGTCACAGAGAGGGGAAAACTGGGGCTGATCACTGTTGTGCAGTGAAAGTTACACAGGTGCTATGACTTGTCTGTTGCCACACAGGGAATGGAATTGGGGTTGTTCGGGCTGTGGTATCACAGAGAGATTTAAATTGGTTCTGTCATGACTGTGATGTCCCAGAGAGGGGAATAATGCATTTGTCACCACTGTGGTGTCACAGAGAGGTGTAAACTGGACTTGTCATTGCAGTGATCTCACCGAGAGGAGAAAACTGAGGCTTTCACTGCTGTGGCCTATCAGAGGGGATGAATTCTGACTTGTCTTTGATATCATGTCACAGAGAGGAGAAAACTGGCACTATCACCGCTGTAAATGTTACAGATAGGTGTAAGTTGGGCTTGTTCAATCTGTGGGGTGACAGAAAGGGTGAAATTTGGCCTGTCAGTGCTGTGATGTCATAATGGGTGGAAAGTGCATCTTTGACTGCTGTGCTGTCACAGGCAGGCGTAAATTGGGGTTCCCACAGTTGTGATGTCACAGAGAGGGGAAAACTGGGGCTATCACAGCTGTGGAGTCTCAGAGAAAGTAACACAGGTGTTATGACTTGTCTGTTGCCACAAAGGAGATGGAATTGGGCTTGTCATGCCTATGGTATCTCAGAGAGGTTTTAATTGGTTCTGTCTGTTCTGTGATGTCACAGAGCGGGGAATAATGGGTCTGTCAGTGCTGTGGTGTAACATCAGAGCTGAAGTTCAGGCTGCCATGGCTGTGATGTCACGATAGAGGAAACCTGAGTCTGTCCCTGCTGTGGTGTCACAGAGAGGGGAAAACTGGATTGATCACTGTTGTGCAGTGACAGAGAAAGTTACAGAGGTGCTATGACTTGTCTGTTGCCACACAGGGAATGGAATTGGGGTTGTTCGGGCTGTGGTATCACAGAGAGATTTAAATTGGTTCTGTCATGACTGTGATGTCCCAGAGAGGGGAATAATGCGTCTGTCACCACTGTGGTGTCACAGAGAGGCGTAATTTAGAGTTGTCACTGCAGTAATGTCACAGAGACCTTGAACTGGGTCCCTCATTGGTGTGATGTCACACACAGAGAGGAGAATACTGAGGCTGCCGCTGCTCTGGTGTCACAGAGAGGAGTAGTTTTGGCCTGTCACTGCTGTGATGTCAGAGAGAGGGGAAAGCGGGTCTGTCACTGCTGCGGTGTTCCAAAGGGGATGAGTTTGAGGCTGTCCTAAGTGTGATGTCACAGAGAGGGGAAAATTGAGGCAGCCACTACTGTGGTGTCACAGAGAGGCGTAAATTAGAGTTGTCAGTGCTGTGATGTCACAGGGAGGCAAAAATTGGGCCTCTCTCAGATGTGATGTCACAGAGAGAGGCGTAATGGATCTGTGAGTGCTGTGGTGTCACCGAGAGGCATAAATTAGAGTTGTCAGTGCAGTGATGTCACGGAGAGGAGAAACTGGGTCCCTCATTGGTGTGATGTCAGAGATAGAGGAAACCTGAGTCTGCCACTGCAGTGATGTCACGGAGAGGGGAAAACTGGGGCTATCACAGCTGTGGAGTCTCAGAGAAAGTATCACAGGTGCTATGACTTGTCTGTTGCCACAAAGGAGATGGAATTGGGGTTGTCATGGCTATGATATCAAAGGGAGGTTTTAATCGGTTCTGTCTCTTCTGTGATGTCACGGAGAGGGGAATTCTGGGTCTGTCACTGCTGTGGTGTTCCTTTGGGGCTGAAATTAAGGCTGCCGTGGCTGTGATGTCACAGATAGAGGAAACCTGAGTCTGTCCCTGCTGTGGTGTCACAGAGAGGGGAAAACTGGGGCTGATCACTGTTGTGCAGTGACAGAGAAATTTACACAGGTGCTATGACTTGTCTGTTGCCACACAGGGAATGGAATTGGGGTTGTTCGGGCTGTGGTATCACAGAGAGATTTAAATTGGTTCTGTCATGACTGTGATGTCCCAGAGAGGGGAATAATGTGTCTGTCACCACTGTGGTGTCACAGAGAGGTGTAAACTGGACTTGTCATTGCAGTGATCTCACCGAGAGGAGAAAACTGAGGCTTTCACTGCTGTGGCCTATCAGAGGGGATGAATTCTGACTTGTCTTTGATACCATGTCACAGAGAGGAGAAAACTGGCACTATCACCGCTGTAAATGTTACAGATAGGTGTAAGTTGGGCTTGTTCAATCTGTGGGGTGACAGAAAGGGTGAAATTTGGCCTGTCAGTGCTGTGATGTCATAATGGGTGGAAAGTGCATCTTTGACTGCTGTGCTGTCACAGGCAGGCGTAAATTGGGGTTCCCACAGTTGTGATGTCACAGAGAGGGGAAAACTGGGGCTATCACAGCTGTGGAGTCTCAGAGAAAGTAACACAGGTGTTATGACTTGTCTGTTGCCACAAAGGAGATGGAATTGGGCTTGTCATGCCTATGGTATCTCAGAGAGGTTTTAATTGGTTCTGTCTGTTCTGTGATGTCACAGAGCGGGGAATAATGGGTCTGTCAGTGCTGTGGTGTAACATCGGAGCTGAAGTTCAGGCTGCCATGGCTGTGATGTCACGATAGAGGAAACCTGAGTCTGTCCCTGCTGTGGTGTCACAGAGAGGGGAAAACTGGATTGATCACTGTTGTGCAGTGACAGAGAAAGTTACAGAGGTGCTATGACTTGTCTGTTGCCACACAGGGAATGGAATTGGGGTTGTTCGGGCTGTGGTATCACAGAGAGATTTAAATTGGTTCTGTCATGACTGTGATGTCCCAGAGAGGGGAATAATGCGTCTGTCACCACTGTGGTGTCACAGAGAGGCGTAATTTAGAGTTGTCACTGCAGTAATGTCACAGAGACCTTGAACTGGGTCCCTCATTGGTGTGATGTCACACACAGAGAGGAGAATACTGAGGCTGCCGCTGCTCTGGTGTCACAGAGAGGAGTAGTTTTGGCCTGTCACTGCTGTGATGTCAGAGAGAGGGGAAAGCGGGTCTGTCACTGCTGCGGTGTTCCAAAGGGGATGAGTTTGAGGCTGTCCTAAGTGTGATGTCACAGAGAGGGGAAAATTGAGGCAGCCACTACTGTGGTGTCACAGAGAGGCGTAAATTAGAGTTGTCAGTGCTGTGATGTCACAGGGAGGCAAAAATTGGGCCTCTCTCAGATGTGATGTCACAGAGAGAGGCGTAATGGATCTGTGAGTGCTGTGGTGTCACCGAGAGGCATAAATTAGAGTTGTCAGTGCAGTGATGTCACGGAGAGGAGAAACTGGGTCCCTCTTTGGTGTGATGTCAGAGATAGAGGAAACCTGAGTCTGCCACTGCAGTGATGTCACGGAGAGGGGAAAACTGGGGCTATCACAGCTGTGGAGTCTCAGAGAAAGTATCACAGGTGCTATGACTTGTCTGTTGCCACAAAGGAGATGGAATTGGGGTTGTCATGGCTATGATATCAAAGGGAGGTTTTAATCAGTTCTGTCTCTTCTGTGATGTCACGGAGAGGGGAATTCTGGGTCTGTCACTGCTGTGGTGTTCCTTTGGGGCTGAAATTAAGGCTGCCGTGGCTGTGATGTCACAGATAGAGGAAACCTGAGTCTGTCCCTGCTGTGGTGTCACAGAGAGGGGAAAACTGGGGCTGATCACTGTTGTGCAGTGACAGAGAAATTTACACAGGTGCTATGACTTGTCTGTTGCCACACAGGGAATGGAATTGGGGTTGTTCGGGCTGTGGTATCACAGAGAGATTTAAATTGGTTCTGTCATGACTGTGATGTCCCAGAGAGGGGAATAATGTGTCTGTCACCACTGTGGTGTCACAGAGAGGTGTAAACTGGACTTGTCATTGCAGTGATCTCACCGAGAGGAGAAAACTGAGGCTTTCACTGCTGTGGCCTATCAGAGGGGATGAATTCTGACTTGTCTTTGATATCATGTCACAGAGAGGAGAAAACTGGCACTATCACCGCTGTAAATGTTACAGATAGGTGTAAGTTGGGCTTGTTCAATCTGTGGGGTGACAGAAAGGGTGAAATTTGGCCTGTCAGTGCTGTGATGTCATAATGGGTGGAAAGTGCATCTTTGACTGCTGTGCTGTCACAGGCAGGCGTAAATTGGGGTTCCCACAGTTGTGATGTCACAGAGAGGGGAAAACTGGGGCTATCACAGCTGTGGAGTCTCAGAGAAAGTAACACAGGTGTTATGACTTGTCTGTTGCCACAAAGGAGATGGAATTGGGCTTGTCATGCCTATGGTATCTCAGAGAGGTTTTAATTGGTTCTGTCTGTTCTGTGATGTCACAGAGCGGGGAATAATGGGTCTGTCAGTGCTGTGGTGTAACATCAGAGCTGAAGTTCAGGCTGCCATGGCTGTGATGTCACGATAGAGGAAACCTGAGTCTGTCCCTGCTGTGGTGTCACAGAGAGGGGAAAACTGGATTGATCACTGTTGTGCAGTGACAGAGAAAGTTACACCGGTGCTATGACTTGTCTGTTGCCACACAGGGAATGGAATTGGGGTTGTTCGGGCTGTGGTATCACAGAGAGATTTAAATTGGTTCTGTCATGACTGTGATGTCCCAGAGAGGGGAATAATGCGTCTGTCACCACTGTGGTGTCGCAGAGAGGTGTAAACTGGACTTGTCATTGCAGTGATCTCACCGGGAGGAGAGAACTGAGGCTTTCACTGCTGTGGCCTATCAGAGGGGATGAATTCTGACTTGTCTTTGATATCTTGTCACAGAGAGGAGAAAACTGGCACTATCACCGCTGTAAATGTTACAGATAAGTGTAAGTTGGGCTTGTTCAATCTGTGGGGTGACAGCAAGGGTGAAATTTGGCCTGTCAGTGCTGTGATGTCATAATGGGTGGAAAGTGCATCTTTGACTGCTGTGCTGTCACAGGCAGGCGTAAATTGGGGTTCCCACAGTTGTGATGTCACAGAGAGGGGAAAACTGGGGCTATCACAGCTGTGGAGTCTCAGAGAAAGTAACACAGGTGTTATGACTTGTCTGTAGCCACAAAGGAGATGGAATTGGGGTTGTCATGCCTATGGTATGTCAGAGAGGTTTTAATTGGTTCTGTCTGTTCTGTGATGTCACAGAGCGGGGAATAATGGGTCTGTCAGTGCTGTGGTGTAACATCAGAGCTGAAATTAAGGCTGCCATGGCTGTGATGTCACGATAGAGGAAACCTGAGTCTGTCCCTGCTGTGGTGTCACAGAGAGGGGAAAACTGGGGCTGATCACTGTTGTGCAGTGACAGAGAAATTTACAGAGGTGCTATGACTTGTCTGTTGCCACACAGGGAATAGAATTGGGGTTGTTCGGGCTGTGGTATCACAGAGAGTTTTAAATTGGTTCTGTCATGATTGTGATGTCCCAGAGAGGGGAATAATGCGTCTGTCACCACTGTGTTGTCACAGACAGGCGTAATTTAGAGTTGTCACTGCAGTAATGTCACAGAGACCTTGAACTGGGTCCCTCATTGGTGTGATGTCACACACAGAGAGGAGAATACTGAGGCTGCCGCTGCTCTGGTGTCACAGAGAGGAGTAGTTTTGGCCTGTCACTGCTGTGATGTCAGAGAGAGGGGAAAGCGGGTCTGTCACTGCTGCGGTGTTCCAAAGGGGATGAATTTGAGGCTGTCCTAAGTGTGATGTCACAGAGAGGGGAAAATTGAGGCAGCCACTACTGTGGTGTCACAGAGAGGCGTAAATTAGAGTTGTCAGTGCTGTGATGTCCCAGGGAGGCGAAAATTGGGCCTCTCTCAGATGTGATGTCACAGAGAGAGGCGTAATGGATCTGTGAGTGCTGTGGTGTCACCGAGAGGCATAAATTAGAGTTGTCAGTGCAGTGATGTCACGGAGAGGAGAAACTGGGTCCCTCATTGGTGTGATGTGACAGATAGAGGAAACCTGAGTCTGCCACTGCAGTGATGTCACGGAGAGGGGAAAACTGGGGCTATCACAGCTGTGGAGTCTCAGAGAAATTATCACAGGTGCTATGACTTGTCTGTTGCCACAAAGGAGATGGAATTGGGGTTGTCATGGCTATGATATCACAGAGAGGTTTTAATCGGTTCTGTCTCTTCTGTGATGTCACGGAGAGGGGAATTCTGGGTCTGTCACTGCTGTGGTGTTCCTTTGGGGCTGAAATTAAGGCTGCCGTGGCTGTGATGTCACAGATAGAGGAAACCTGAGTCTGTCCCTGCTGTGGTGTCACAGAGAGGGGAAAACTGGGGCTGATCACTGTTGTGCAGTGAAAGTTACACAGGTGCTATGACTTGTCTGTTGCCACACAGGGAATGGAATTGGGGTTGTTAGGGCTGTGGTATCACAGAGAGATTTAAATTGGTTCTGTCATGACTGTGATGTCCCAGAGAACGGGGAATAATGCGTCTGTCACCACTGTGGTGTCGCAGAGAGGTGTAAACTGGACTTGTCATTGCAGTGATCTCACCGGGAGAAGAGAACTGAGGCTTTCACTGCTGTGGCTTATCAGAGGGGATGAATTCTGACTTGTCTTTGATATCATGTCACAGAGAGGAGAAAACTGGCACTATCACCGCTGTAAATGTTACAGATAAGTGTAAGTTGGGCTTGTTCAATCTGTGGGGTGACAGCAAGGGTGAAATTTGGCCTGTCAGTGCTGTGATGTCATAATGGGTGGAAAGTGCATCTTTGACTGCTGTGCTGTCACAGGCAGGTGTAAATTGGGGTTCCCACAGTTGTGATGTCACAGAGAGGGGAAAACTGGGGCTATCACAGCTGTGGAGTCTCAGAGAAAGTAACACAGGTGTTATGACTTGTCTGTAGCCACAAAGGAGATGGAATTGGGGTTGTCATGCCTATGGTATGTCAGAGAGGTTTTAATTGGTTCTGTCTGTTCTGTGATGTCACAGAGCGGGGAATAATGGGTCTGTCAGTGCTGTGGTGTTCCATCAGAGCTGAAATTAAGGCTGCCATGGCTGTGATGTCACAGATAGAGGAAACCTGAGTCTGTCCCTGCTGTGGTGTCACAGAGAGGGGAAAACTGGGGCTGATCACTGTTGTGCAGTGACAGAGAAATTTACAGAGGTGCTATGACTTGTCTGTTGCCACACAGGGAATAGAATTGGGGTTGTTCGGGCTGTGGTATCACAGAGAGTTTTAAATTGGTTCTGTCATGATTGTGATGTCCCAGAGAGGGGAATAATGCGTCTGTCACCACTGTGGTGTCACAGAGAGGCGTAATTTAGAGTTGTCACTGCAGTAATGTCACAGAGACCTTGAACTGGGTCCCTCATTGGTGTGATGTCACACACAGAGAGGAGAATACTGAGGCTGCCGCTGCTCTGGTGTCACAGAGAGGAGTAGTTTTGGCCTGTCACTGCTGTGATGTCAGAGAGAGGGGAAAGCGGGTCTGTCACTGCTGCGGTGTTCCAAAGGGGATGAATTTGAGGCTGTCCTAAGTGTGATGTCACAGAGAGGGGAAAATTGAGGCAGGCACTACTGTGGTGTCACAGAGAGGCGTAAATTAGAGTTGTCAGTGCTGTGATGTCCCAGGGAGGCGAAAATTGGGCCTCTCTCAGATGTGATGTCACAGAGAGAGGCGTAATGGATCTGTGAGTGCTGTGGTGTCACCGAGAGGCATAAATTAGAGTTGTCAGTGCAGTGATGTCACGGAGAGGAGAAACTGGGTCCCTCATTGGTGTGATGTCACAGATAGAGGAAACCTGAGTCTGCCACTGCAGTGATGTCACGGAGAGGGGAAAACTGGGGCTATCACAGCTGTGGAGTCTCAGAGAAATTATCACAGGTGCTATGACTTGTCTGTTGCCACAAAGGAGATGGAATTGGGGTTGTCATGGCTATGATATCACAGAGAGGTTTTAATCGGTTCTGTCTCTTCTGTGATGTCACGGAGAGGGGAATTATGGGTCTGTCACTGCTGTGGTGTTCCTTTGGGGCTGAAATTAAGGCTGCCGTGGCTGTGATGTCACAGATAGAGGAAACCTGAGTCTGTCCCTGCTGTGGTGTCACAGAGAGGGGAAAACTGGGGCTGATCACTGTTGTGCAGTGAAAGTTACACAGGTGCTATGACTTGTCTGTTGCCACACAGGGAATGGAATTGGGGTTGTTAGGGCTGTGGTATCACAGAGAGATTTAAATTGGTTCTGTCATGACTGTGATGTCCCAGAGAACGGGGAATAATGCGTCTGTCACCACTGTGGTGTCGCAGAGAGGTGTAAACTGGACTTGTCATTGCAGTGATCTCACCGGGAGGAGAAAACTGAGGCTTTCACTGCTGTGGCTTATCAGAGGGGATGAATTCTGACTTGTCTTTGATATCTTGTCACAGAGAGGAGAAAACTGGCACTATCACCGCTGTAAATGTTACAGATAAGTGTAAGTTGGGCTTGTTCAATCTGTGGGGTGACAGCAAGGGTGAAATTTGGCCTGTCAGTGCTGTGATGTCATAATGGGTGGAAAGTGCATCTTTGACTGCTGTGCTGTCACAGGCAGGCGTAAATTGGGGTTCCCACAGTTGTGATGTCACAGAGAGGGGAAAACTGGGGCTATCACAGCTGTGGAGTCTCAGAGAAAGTAACACAGGTGTTATGACTTGTCTGTTGCCACAAAGGAGATGGAATTGGGGTTGTCATGCCTATGGTATGTCAGAGAGGTTTTAATTGGTTCTGTCTGTTCTGTGATGTCACAGAGCGGGGAATAATGGGTCTGTCAGTGCTGTGGTGTTCCATCAGAGCTGAAATTAAGGCTGCCATGGCTGTGATGTCACGATAGAGGAAACCTGAGTCTGTCCCTGCTGTGGTGTCACAGAGAGGGGAAAACTGGGGCTGATCACTGTTGTGCAGTGACAGAGAAATTTACAGAGGTGCTATGACTTGTCTGTTGCCACACAGGGAATAGAATTGGGGTTGCTCGGGCTGTGGTATCACAGAGAGTTTTAAATTGGTTCTGTCATGATTGTGATGTCCCAGAGAGGGGAATAATGCGTCTGTCACCACTGTGGTGTCACAGACAGGCATAATTTAGAGTTGTCACTGCAGTAATGTCACAGAGACCTTGAACTGGGTCCCTCATTGGTGTGATGTCAGAGATAGAGGAAACCTGAGTCTGCCACTGCAGTGATGTCACAGAGAGGGGAAAACTGGGGCTATCACAGCTGTGGAGTCTCAGAGAAATTATCACAGGTGCTATGACTTGTCTGTTGCCACAAAGGAGATGGAATTGGGGTTGTCATGGCTATGATATCACAGAGAGGTTTTAATTGGTTCTGTCTCTTCTGTGATGTCACGGAGAGGGGAATTATGGGTCTGTCACTGCTGTGGTGTTCCTTTGGGGCTGAAATTAAGGCTGCCGTGGCTGTGATGTCACAGATAGAGGAAACCTGAGTCTGTCCCTGCTGTGGTGTCACAGAGAGGGGAAAACTGGGGCTGATCACTGTTGTGCAGTGAAAGTTACACAGGTGCTATGACTTGTCTGTTGCCACACAGGGAATGGAATTGGGGTTGTTAGGGCTGTGGTATCACAGAGAGATTTAAATTGGTTCTGTCATGACTGTGATGTCCCAGAGAGGGGAATAATGCGTCTGTCACCACTGTGGTGTCGCAGAGAGGTGTAAACTGGACTTGTCATTGCAGTGATCTCACTGAGAGGAGAAAACTGAGGCTTTCACTGCTGTGGCTTATCAGAGGGGATGAATTCTGACTTGTCTTTGATATCATGTCACAGAGAGGAGAAAACTAGCACTATCACCGCTGTAAATGTTACAGATAGGTGCAAGTTGGGCTTGTTCAATCTGTGGGGTGACAGAAAGGGTGAAATTTGGCCTGTCAGTGCTGTGATGTCATAATGGGTGGAAAGTGCATCTTTGACTGCTGTGCTGTCACAGGCAGGCGTAAATTGGGGTTCCCACAGTTGTGCTGTCACAGAGAAGGGAAAACTGGGGCTATCACAGCTGTGGAGTCTCAGAGAAAGTAACACAGGTGTTATGACTTGTCTGTTGCCACAAAGGAGATGGAATTGGGGTTGTCATGCCTATGGTATGTCAGAGAGGTTTAAATTGGTTCTGTCTGTTCTGGGATGTCACAGAGCGGGGAATAATGGGTCTGTCAGTGCTGTGGTGTTCCATCAGAGCTGAAGTTCAGGCTGCCATGGCTGTGATGTCACGATAGAGGAAACCTGAGTCTGTCCCTGCTGTGGTGTCACAGAGAGGGGAAAACTGGGGCTGATCACTGTTGTGCAGTGACAGAGAAATTTACAGAGGTGCTATGACTTGTCTGTTGCCACACAGGGAATGGAATTGGGGTTGTTCGGGCTGTGGTATCACAGAGAGTTTTAAATTGGTTCTGTCATGATTGTGATGTCCCAGAGAGGGGAATAATGCGTCTGTCACCACTGTGGTGTCACAGACAGGCGTAATTTAGAGTTGTCACTGCAGTAATGTCACAGAGACCTTGAACTGGGTCCCTCATTGGTGTGATGTCACACACAGAGAGGAGAATACTGAGGCTGCCGCTGCTCTGGTGTCACAGAGAGGAGTAGTTTTGGCCTGTCACTGCTGTGATGTCAGAGAGAGGGGAAAGCGGGTCTGTCACTGCTGCGGTGTTCCAAAGGGGATGAATTTGAGGCTGTCCTAAGTGTGATGTCACAGAGAGGGGAAAATTGAGGCAGCCACTACTGTGGTGTCACAGAGAGGCGTAAATTAGAGTTGTCAGTGCTGTGATGTCACAGGGAGGCGAAAATTGGGCCTCTCTCAGATGTGATGTCACAGAGAGAGGCGTAATGGATCTGTGAGTGCTGTGGTGTCACCGAGAGGCATAAATTAGAGTTGTCAGTGCAGTGATGTCACGGAGAGGAGAAACTGGGTCCCTCATTGGTGTGATGTCACAGATAGAGGAAACCTGAGTCTGCCACTGCAGTGATGTCACAGAGAGGGGAAAACTGGGGCTATCACAGCTGTGGAGTCTCAGAGAAATTATCACAGGTGCTATGACTTGTCTGTTGCCACAAAGGAGATGGAATTGGGGTTGTCATGGCTATGATATCAAAGGGAGGTTTTAATCGGTTCTGTCTCTTCTGTGATGTCACGGAGAGGGGAATTATGGGTCTGTCACTGCTGTGGTGTTCCTTTGGGGCTGAAATTAAGGCTGCCGTGGCTGTGATGTCACAGATAGAGGAAACCTGAGTCTGTCCCTGCTGTGGTGTCACAGAGAGGGGAAAACTGGGGCTGATCACTGTTGTGCAGTGAAAGTTACACAGGTGCTATGACTTGTCTGTTGCCACACAGGGAATGGAATTGGGGTTGTTAGGGCTGTGGTATCACAGAGAGATTTAAATTGGTTCTGTCATGACTGTGATGTCCCAGAGAACGGGGAATAATGCGTCTGTCACCACTGTGGTGTCGCAGAGAGGTGTAAACTGGACTTGTCATTGCAGTGATCTCACCGGGAGGAGAGAACTGAGGCTTTCACTGCTGTGGCCTATCAGAGGGGATGAATTCTGACTTGTCTTTGATATCTTGTCACAGAGAGGAGAAAACTGGCACTATCACCGCTGTAAATGTTACAGATAAGTGTAAGTTGGGCTTGTTCAATCTGTGGGGTGACAGCAAGGGTGAAATTTGGCCTGTCAGTGCTGTGATGTCATAATGGGTGGAAAGTGCATCTTTGACTGCTGTGCTGTCACAGGCAGGCGTAAATTGGGGTTCCCACAGTTGTGATGTCACAGAGAGGGGAAAACTGGGGCTATCACAGCTGTGGAGTCTCAGAGAAAGTAACACAGGTGTTATGACTTGTCTGTAGCCACAAAGGAGATGGAATTGGGGTTGTCATGCCTATGGTATGTCAGAGAGGTTTTAATTGGTTCTGTCTGTTCTGTGATGTCACAGAGCGGGGAATAATGGGTCTGTCAGTGCTGTGGTGTTCCATCAGAGCTGAAATTAAGGCTGCCATGGCTGTGATGTCACGATAGAGGAAACCTGAGTCTGTCCCTGCTGTGGTGTCACAGAGAGGGGAAAACTGGGGCTGATCACTGTTGTGCAGTGACAGAGAAATTTACAGAGGTGCTATGACTTGTCTGTTGCCACACAGGGAATAGAATTGGGGTTGTTCGGGCTGTGGTATCACAGAGAGTTTTAAATTGGTTCTGTCATGATTGTGATGTCCCAGAGAGGGGAATAATGCGTCTGTCACCACTGTGTTGTCACAGACAGGCGTAATTTAGAGTTGTCACTGCAGTAATGTCACAGAGACCTTGAACTGGGTCCCTCATTGGTGTGATGTCACACACAGAGAGGAGAATACTGAGGCTGCCGCTGCTCTGGTGTCACAGAGAGGAGTAGTTTTGGCCTGTCACTGCTGTGATGTCAGAGAGAGGGGAAAGCGGGTCTGTCACTGCTGCGGTGTTCCAAAGGGGATGAATTTGAGGCTGTCCTAAGTGTGATGTCACAGAGAGGGGAAAATTGAGGCAGCCACTACTGTGGTGTCACAGAGAGGCGTAAATTAGAGTTGTCAGTGCTGTGATGTCCCAGGGAGGCGAAAATTGGGCCTCTCTCAGATGTGATGTCACAGAGAGAGGCGTAATGGATCTGTGAGTGCTGTGGTGTCACCGAGAGGCATAAATTAGAGTTGTCAGTGCAGTGATGTCACGGAGAGGAGAAACTGGGTCCCTCATTGGTGTGATGTGACAGATAGAGGAAACCTGAGTCTGCCACTGCAGTGATGTCACAGAGAGGGGAAAACTGGGGCTATCACAGCTGTGGAGTCTCAGAGAAATTATCACAGGTGCTATGACTTGTCTGTTGCCACAAAGGAGATGGAATTGGGGTTGTCATGGCTATGATATCACAGAGAGGTTTTAATCGGTTCTGTCTCTTCTGTGATGTCACGGAGAGGGGAATTATGGGTCTGTCACTGCTGTGGTGTTCCTTTGGGGCTGAAATTAAGGCTGCCGTGGCTGTGATGTCACAGATAGAGGAAACCTGAGTCTGTCCCTGCTGTGGTGTCACAGAGAGGGGAAAACTGGGGCTGATCACTGTTGTGCAGTGAAAGTTACACAGGTGCTATGACTTGTCTGTTGCCACACAGGGAATGGAATTGGGGTTGTTAGGGCTGTGGTATCACAGAGAGATTTAAATTGGTTCTGTCATGACTGTGATGTCCCAGAGAACGGGGAATAATGCGTCTGTCACCACTGTGGTGTCGCAGAGAGGTGTAAACTGGACTTGTCATTGCAGTGATCTCACCGGGAGGAGAAAACTGAGGCTTTCACTGCTGTGGCTTATCAGAGGGGATGAATTCTGACTTGTCTTTGATATCTTGTCACAGAGAGGAGAAAACTGGCACTATCACCGCTGTAAATGTTACAGATAAGTGTAAGTTGGGCTTGTTCAATCTGTGGGGTGACAGCAAGGGTGAAATTTGGCCTGTCAGTGCTGTGATGTCATAATGGGTGGAAAGTGCATCTTTGACTGCTGTGCTGTCACAGGCAGGCGTAAATTGGGGTTCCCACAGTTGTGATGTCACAGAGAGGGGAAAACTGGGGCTATCACAGCTGTGGAGTCTCAGAGAAAGTAACACAGGTGTTATGACTTGTCTGTTGCCACAAAGGAGATGGAATTGGGGTTGTCATGCCTATGGTATGTCAGAGAGGTTTTAATTGGTTCTGTCTGTTCTGTGATGTCACAGAGCGGGGAATAATGGGTCTGTCAGTGCTGTGGTGTTCCATCAGAGCTGAAATTAAGGCTGCCATGGCTGTGATGTCACGATAGAGGAAACCTGAGTCTGTCCCTGCTGTGGTGTCACAGAGAGGGGAAAACTGGGGCTGATCACTGTTGTGCAGTGACAGAGAAATTTACAGAGGTGCTATGACTTGTCTGTTGCCACACAGGGAATAGAATTGGGGTTGCTCGGGCTGTGGTATCACAGAGAGTTTTAAATTGGTTCTGTCATGATTGTGATGTCCCAGAGAGGGGAATAATGCGTCTGTCACCACTGTGGTGTCACAGACAGGCATAATTTAGAGTTGTCACTGCAGTAATGTCACAGAGACCTTGAACTGGGTCCCTCATTGGTGTGATGTCAGAGATAGAGGAAACCTGAGTCTGCCACTGCAGTGATGTCACAGAGAGGGGAAAACTGGGGCTATCACAGCTGTGGAGTCTCAGAGAAATTATCACAGGTGCTATGACTTGTCTGTTGCCACAAAGGAGATGGAATTGGGGTTGTCATGGCTATGATATCACAGAGAGGTTTTAATCGGTTCTGTCTCTTCTGTGATGTCACGGAGAGGGGAATTATGGGTCTGTCACTGCTGTGGTGTCGCAGAGAGGTGTAAACTGGACTTGTCATTGCAGTGATCTCACCGGGAGGAGAAAACTGAGGCTTTCACTGCTGTGGCTTATCAGAGGGGATGAATTCTGACTTGTCTTTGATATCTTGTCACAGAGAGGAGAAAACTGGCACTATCACCGCTGTAAATGTTACAGATAAGTGTAAGTTGGGCTTGTTCAATCTGTGGGGTGACAGCAAGGGTGAAATTTGGCCTGTCAGTGCTGTGATGTCATAATGGGTGGAAAGTGCATCTTTGACTGCTGTGCTGTCACAGGCAGGCGTAAATTGGGGTTCCCACAGTTGAGATGTCACAGAGAGGGGAAAACTGGGGCTATCACAGCTGTGGAGTCTCAGAGAAAGTAACACAGGTGTTATGACTTGTCTGTAGCCACAAAGGAGATGGAATTGGGGTTGTCATGCCTATGGTATGTCAGAGAGGTTTTAATTGGTTCTGTCTGTTCTGTGATGTCACAGAGCGGGGAATAATGAGTCTGTCAGTGCTGTGGTGTTCCATCAGAGCTGAAATTAAGGCTGCCATGGCTGTGATGTCACAGATAGAGGAAACCTGAGTCTGTCCCTGCTGTGGTGTCACAGAGAGGGGAAAACTGGGGCTGATCACTGTTGTGCAGTGACAGAGAAATTTACAGAGGTGCTATGACTTGTCTGTTGCCACACAGGGAATAGAATTGGGGTTGTTCGGGCTGTGGTATCACAGAGAGTTTTAAATTGGTTCTGTCATGATTGTGATGTCCCAGAGAGGGGAATAATGCGTCTGTCACCACTGTGGTGTCACAGAGAGGCGTAATTTAGAGTTGTCACTGCAGTAATGTCACAGAGACCTTGAACTGGGTCCCTCATTGGTGTGATGTCACACACAGAGAGGAGAATACTGAGGCTGCCGCTGCTCTGGTGTCACAGAGAGGAGTAGTTTTGGCCTGTCACTGCTGTGATGTCAGAGAGAGGGGAAAGCGGGTCTGTCACTGCTGCGGTGTTCCAAAGGGGATGAATTTGAGGCTGTCCTAAGTGTGATGTCACAGAGAGGGGAAAATTGAGGCAGCCACTACTGTGGTGTCACAGAGAGGCGTAAATTAGAGTTGTCAGTGCTGTGATGTCACAGGGAGGCGAAAATTGGGCCTCTCTCAGATGTGATGTCACAGAGAGAGGCGTAATGGATCTGTGAGTGCTGTGGTGTCACCGAGAGGCATAAATTAGAGTTGTCAGTGCAGTGATGTCACGGAGAGGAGAAACTGGGTCCCTCATTGGTGTGATGTGACAGATAGAGGAAACCTGAGTCTGCCACTGCAGTGATGTCACGGAGAGGGGAAAACTGGGGCTATCACAGCTGTGGAGTCTCAGAGAAATTATCACAGGTGCTATGACTTGTCTGTTGCCACAAAGGAGATGGAATTGGGGTTGTCATGGCTATGATATCACAGAGAGGTTTTAATCGGTTCTGTCTCTTCTGTGATGTCACGGAGAGGGGAATTCTGGGTCTGTCACTGCTGTGGTGTTCCTTTGGGGCTGAAATTAAGGCTGCCGTGGCTGTGATGTCACAGATAGAGGAAACCTGAGTCTGTCCCTGCTGTGGTGTCACAGAGAGGGGAAAACTGGGGCTGATCACTGTTGTGCAGTGAAAGTTACACAGGTGCTATGACTTGTCTGTTGCCACACAGGGAATGGAATTGGGGTTGTTAGGGCTGTGGTATCACAGAGAGATTTAAATTGGTTCTGTCATGACTGTGATGTCCCAGAGAACGGGGAATAATGCGTCTGTCACCACTGTGGTGTCGCAGAGAGGTGTAAACTGGACTTGTCATTGCAGTGATCTCACCGAGAGGAGAGAACTGAGGCTTTCACTGCTGTGGCTTATCAGAGGGGATGAATTCTGACTTGTCTTTGATATCATGTCACAGAGAGGAGAAAACTGGCACTATCACCGCTGTAAATGTTACAGATAAGTGTAAGTTGGGCTTGTTCAATCTGTGGGGTGACAGCAAGGGTGAAATTTGGCCTGTCAGTGCTGTGATGTCATAATGGGTGGAAAGTGCATCTTTGACTGCTGTGCTGTCACAGGCAGGCGTAAATTGGGGTTCCCACAGTTGTGATGTCACAGAGAGGGGAAAACTGGGGCTATCACAGCTGTGGAGTCTCAGAGAAAGTAACACAGGTGTTATGACTTGTCTGTTGCCACAAAGGAGATGGAATTGGGGTTGTCATGCCTATGGTATGTCAGAGAGGTTTTAATTGGTTCTGTCTGTTCTGGGATGTCACAGAGCGGGGAATAATGGGTCTGTCAGTGCTGTGGTGTTCCATCAGAGCTGAAGTTCAGGCTGCCATGGCTGTGATGTCACGATAGAGGAAACCTGAGTCTGTCCCTGCTGTGGTGTCACAGAGAGGGGAAAACTGGGGCTGATCACTGTTGTGCAGTGACAGAGAAATTTACAGAGGTGCTATGACTTGTCTGTTGCCACACAGGGAATAGAATTGGGGTTGTTCGGGCTGTGGTATCACAGAGAGTTTTAAATTGGTTCTGTCATGATTGTGATGTCCCAGAGAGGGGAATAATGCGTCTGTCACCACTGTGGTGTCACAGAGAGGCGTAATTTAGAGTTGTCACTGCAGTAATGTCACAGAGACCTTGAACTGGGTCCCTCATTGGTGTGATGTCACACACAGAGAGGAGAATACTGAGGCTGCCGCTGCTCTGGTGTCACAGAGAGGAGTAGTTTTGGCCTGTCACTGCTGTGATGTCAGAGAGAGGGGAAAGCGGGTCTGTCACTGCTGCGGTGTTCCAAAGGGGATGAATTTGAGGCTGTCCTAAGTGTGATGTCACAGAGAGGGGAAAATTGAGGCAGGCACTACTGTGGTGTCACAGAGAGGCGTAAATTAGAGTTGTCAGTGCTGTGATGTCCCAGGGAGGCGAAAATTGGGCCTCTCTCAGATGTGATGTCACAGAGAGAGGCGTAATGGATCTGTGAGTGCTGTGGTGTCACCGAGAGGCATAAATTAGAGTTGTCAGTGCAGTGATGTCACGGAGAGGAGAAACTGGGTCCCTCATTGGTGTGATGTCACAGATAGAGGAAACCTGAGTCTGCCACTGCAGTGATGTCACGGAGAGGGGAAAACTGGGGCTATCACAGCTGTGGAGTCTCAGAGAAATTATCACAGGTGCTATGACTTGTCTGTTGCCACAAAGGAGATGGAATTGGGGTTGTCATGGCTATGATATCACAGAGAGGTTTTAATCGGTTCTGTCTCTTCTGTGATGTCACGGAGAGGGGAATTATGGGTCTGTCACTGCTGTGGTGTTCCTTTGGGGCTGAAATTAAGGCTGCCGTGGCTGTGATGTCACAGATAGAGGAAACCTGAGTCTGTCCCTGCTGTGGTGTCACAGAGAGGGGAAAACTGGGGCTGATCACTGTTGTGCAGTGAAAGTTACACAGGTGCTATGACTTGTCTGTTGCCACACAGGGAATGGAATTGGGGTTGTTAGGGCTGTGGTATCACAGAGAGATTTAAATTGGTTCTGTCATGACTGTGATGTCCCAGAGAACGGGGAATAATGCGTCTGTCACCACTGTGGTGTCGCAGAGAGGTGTAAACTGGACTTGTCATTGCAGTGATCTCACCGGGAGGAGAAAACTGAGGCTTTCACTGCTGTGGCTTATCAGAGGGGATGAATTCTGACTTGTCTTTGATATCTTGTCACAGAGAGGAGAAAACTGGCACTATCACCGCTGTAAATGTTACAGATAAGTGTAAGTTGGGCTTGTTCAATCTGTGGGGTGACAGCAAGGGTGAAATTTGGCCTGTCAGTGCTGTGATGTCATAATGGGTGGAAAGTGCATCTTTGACTGCTGTGCTGTCACAGGCAGGCGTAAATTGGGGTTCCCACAGTTGTGATGTCACAGAGAGGGGAAAACTGGGGCTATCACAGCTGTGGAGTCTCAGAGAAAGTAACACAGGTGTTATGACTTGTCTGTTGCCACAAAGGAGATGGAATTGGGGTTGTCATGCCTATGGTATGTCAGAGAGGTTTTAATTGGTTCTGTCTGTTCTGTGATGTCACAGAGCGGGGAATAATGGGTCTGTCAGTGCTGTGGTGTTCCATCAGAGCTGAAATTAAGGCTGCCATGGCTGTGATGTCACGATAGAGGAAACCTGAGTCTGTCCCTGCTGTGGTGTCACAGAGAGGGGAAAACTGGGGCTGATCACTGTTGTGCAGTGACAGAGAAATTTACAGAGGTGCTATGACTTGTCTGTTGCCACACAGGGAATAGAATTGGGGTTGCTCGGGCTGTGGTATCACAGAGAGTTTTAAATTGGTTCTGTCATGATTGTGATGTCCCAGAGAGGGGAATAATGCGTCTGTCACCACTGTGGTGTCACAGACAGGCATAATTTAGAGTTGTCACTGCAGTAATGTCACAGAGACCTTGAACTGGGTCCCTCATTGGTGTGATGTCAGAGATAGAGGAAACCTGAGTCTGCCACTGCAGTGATGTCACAGAGAGGGGAAAACTGGGGCTATCACAGCTGTGGAGTCTCAGAGAAATTATCACAGGTGCTATGACTTGTCTGTTGCCACAAAGGAGATGGAATTGGGGTTGTCATGGCTATGATATCACAGAGAGGTTTTAATTGGTTCTGTCTCTTCTGTGATGTCACGGAGAGGGGAATTATGGGTCTGTCACTGCTGTGGTGTTCCTTTGGGGCTGAAATTAAGGCTGCCGTGGCTGTGATGTCACAGATAGAGGAAACCTGAGTCTGTCCCTGCTGTGGTGTCACAGAGAGGGGAAAACTGGGGCTGATCACTGTTGTGCAGTGAAAGTTACACAGGTGCTATGACTTGTCTGTTGCCACACAGGGAATGGAATTGGGGTTGTTAGGGCTGTGGTATCACAGAGAGATTTAAATTGGTTCTGTCATGACTGTGATGTCCCAGAGAGGGGAATAATGCGTCTGTCACCACTGTGGTGTCGCAGAGAGGTGTAAACTGGACTTGTCATTGCAGTGATCTCACTGAGAGGAGAAAACTGAGGCTTTCACTGCTGTGGCTTATCAGAGGGGATGAATTCTGACTTGTCTTTGATATCATGTCACAGAGAGGAGAAAACTAGCACTATCACCGCTGTAAATGTTACAGATAGGTGCAAGTTGGGCTTGTTCAATCTGTGGGGTGACAGAAAGGGTGAAATTTGGCCTGTCAGTGCTGTGATGTCATAATGGGTGGAAAGTGCATCTTTGACTGCTGTGCTGTCACAGGCAGGCGTAAATTGGGGTTCCCACAGTTGTGCTGTCACAGAGAAGGGAAAACTGGGGCTATCACAGCTGTGGAGTCTCAGAGAAAGTAACACAGGTGTTATGACTTGTCTGTTGCCACAAAGGAGATGGAATTGGGGTTGTCATGCCTATGGTATGTCAGAGAGGTTTAAATTGGTTCTGTCTGTTCTGGGATGTCACAGAGCGGGGAATAATGGGTCTGTCAGTGCTGTGGTGTTCCATCAGAGCTGAAGTTCAGGCTGCCATGGCTGTGATGTCACGATAGAGGAAACCTGAGTCTGTCCCTGCTGTGGTGTCACAGAGAGGGGAAAACTGGGGCTGATCACTGTTGTGCAGTGACAGAGAAATTTACAGAGGTGCTATGACTTGTCTGTTGCCACACAGGGAATGGAATTGGGGTTGTTCGGGCTGTGGTATCACAGAGAGTTTTAAATTGGTTCTGTCATGATTGTGATGTCCCAGAGAGGGGAATAATGCGTCTGTCACCACTGTGGTGTCACAGACAGGCGTAATTTAGAGTTGTCACTGCAGTAATGTCACAGAGACCTTGAACTGGGTCCCTCATTGGTGTGATGTCACACACAGAGAGGAGAATACTGAGGCTGCCGCTGCTCTGGTGTCACAGAGAGGAGTAGTTTTGGCCTGTCACTGCTGTGATGTCAGAGAGAGGGGAAAGCGGGTCTGTCACTGCTGCGGTGTTCCAAAGGGGATGAATTTGAGGCTGTCCTAAGTGTGATGTCACAGAGAGGGGAAAATTGAGGCAGCCACTACTGTGGTGTCACAGAGAGGCGTAAATTAGAGTTGTCAGTGCTGTGATGTCCCAGGGAGGCGAAAATTGGGCCTCTCTCAGATGTGATGTCACAGAGAGAGGCGTAATGGATCTGTGAGTGCTGTGGTGTCACCGAGAGGCATAAATTAGAGTTGTCAGTGCAGTGATGTCACGGAGAGGAGAAACTGGGTCCCTCATTGGTGTGATGTCACAGATAGAGGAAACCTGAGTCTGCCACTGCAGTGATGTCACAGAGAGGGGAAAACTGGGGCTATCACAGCTGTGGAGTCTCAGAGAAATTATCACAGGTGCTATGACTTGTCTGTTGCCACAAAGGAGATGGAATTGGGGTTGTCATGGCTATGATATCAAAGGGAGGTTTTAATCGGTTCTGTCTCTTCTGTGATGTCACGGAGAGGGGAATTATGGGTCTGTCACTGCTGTGGTGTTCCTTTGGGGCTGAAATTAAGGCTGCCGTGGCTGTGATGTCACAGATAGAGGAAACCTGAGTCTGTCCCTGCTGTGGTGTCACAGAGAGGGGAAAACTGGGGCTGATCACTGTTGTGCAGTGAAAGTTACACAGGTGCTATGACTTGTCTGTTGCCACACAGGGAATGGAATTGGGGTTGTTAGGGCTGTGGTATCACAGAGAGATTTAAATTGGTTCTGTCATGACTGTGATGTCCCAGAGAACGGGGAATAATGCGTCTGTCACCACTGTGGTGTCGCAGAGAGGTGTAAACTGGACTTGTCATTGCAGTGATCTCACCGGGAGGAGAGAACTGAGGCTTTCACTGCTGTGGCCTATCAGAGGGGATGAATTCTGACTTGTCTTTGATATCTTGTCACAGAGAGGAGAAAACTGGCACTATCACCGCTGTAAATGTTACAGATAAGTGTAAGTTGGGCTTGTTCAATCTGTGGGGTGACAGCAAGGGTGAAATTTGGCCTGTCAGTGCTGTGATGTCATAATGGGTGGAAAGTGCATCTTTGACTGCTGTGCTGTCACAGGCAGGCGTAAATTGGGGTTCCCACAGTTGTGATGTCACAGAGAGGGGAAAACTGGGGCTATCACAGCTGTGGAGTCTCAGAGAAAGTAACACAGGTGTTATGACTTGTCTGTAGCCACAAAGGAGATGGAATTGGGGTTGTCATGCCTATGGTATGTCAGAGAGGTTTTAATTGGTTCTGTCTGTTCTGTGATGTCACAGAGCGGGGAATAATGGGTCTGTCAGTGCTGTGGTGTTCCATCAGAGCTGAAATTAAGGCTGCCATGGCTGTGATGTCACGATAGAGGAAACCTGAGTCTGTCCCTGCTGTGGTGTCACAGAGAGGGGAAAACTGGGGCTGATCACTGTTGTGCAGTGACAGAGAAATTTACAGAGGTGCTATGACTTGTCTGTTGCCACACAGGGAATAGAATTGGGGTTGTTCGGGCTGTGGTATCACAGAGAGTTTTAAATTGGTTCTGTCATGATTGTGATGTCCCAGAGAGGGGAATAATGCGTCTGTCACCACTGTGTTGTCACAGACAGGCGTAATTTAGAGTTGTCACTGCAGTAATGTCACAGAGACCTTGAACTGGGTCCCTCATTGGTGTGATGTCACACACAGAGAGGAGAATACTGAGGCTGCCGCTGCTCTGGTGTCACAGAGAGGAGTAGTTTTGGCCTGTCACTGCTGTGATGTCAGAGAGAGGGGAAAGCGGGTCTGTCACTGCTGCGGTGTTCCAAAGGGGATGAATTTGAGGCTGTCCTAAGTGTGATGTCACAGAGAGGGGAAAATTGAGGCAGCCACTACTGTGGTGTCACAGAGAGGCGTAAATTAGAGTTGTCAGTGCTGTGATGTCCCAGGGAGGCGAAAATTGGGCCTCTCTCAGATGTGATGTCACAGAGAGAGGCGTAATGGATCTGTGAGTGCTGTGGTGTCACCGAGAGGCATAAATTAGAGTTGTCAGTGCAGTGATGTCACGGAGAGGAGAAACTGGGTCCCTCATTGGTGTGATGTGACAGATAGAGGAAACCTGAGTCTGCCACTGCAGTGATGTCACAGAGAGGGGAAAACTGGGGCTATCACAGCTGTGGAGTCTCAGAGAAATTATCACAGGTGCTATGACTTGTCTGTTGCCACAAAGGAGATGGAATTGGGGTTGTCATGGCTATGATATCACAGAGAGGTTTTAATCGGTTCTGTCTCTTCTGTGATGTCACGGAGAGGGGAATTATGGGTCTGTCACTGCTGTGGTGTTCCTTTGGGGCTGAAATTAAGGCTGCCGTGGCTGTGATGTCACAGATAGAGGAAACCTGAGTCTGTCCCTGCTGTGGTGTCACAGAGAGGGGAAAACTGGGGCTGATCACTGTTGTGCAGTGAAAGTTACACAGGTGCTATGACTTGTCTGTTGCCACACAGGGAATGGAATTGGGGTTGTTAGGGCTGTGGTATCACAGAGAGATTTAAATTGGTTCTGTCATGACTGTGATGTCCCAGAGAACGGGGAATAATGCGTCTGTCACCACTGTGGTGTCGCAGAGAGGTGTAAACTGGACTTGTCATTGCAGTGATCTCACCGGGAGGAGAAAACTGAGGCTTTCACTGCTGTGGCTTATCAGAGGGGATGAATTCTGACTTGTCTTTGATATCTTGTCACAGAGAGGAGAAAACTGGCACTATCACCGCTGTAAATGTTACAGATAAGTGTAAGTTGGGCTTGTTCAATCTGTGGGGTGACAGCAAGGGTGAAATTTGGCCTGTCAGTGCTGTGATGTCATAATGGGTGGAAAGTGCATCTTTGACTGCTGTGCTGTCACAGGCAGGCGTAAATTGGGGTTCCCACAGTTGTGATGTCACAGAGAGGGGAAAACTGGGGCTATCACAGCTGTGGAGTCTCAGAGAAAGTAACACAGGTGTTATGACTTGTCTGTTGCCACAAAGGAGATGGAATTGGGGTTGTCATGCCTATGGTATGTCAGAGAGGTTTTAATTGGTTCTGTCTGTTCTGTGATGTCACAGAGCGGGGAATAATGGGTCTGTCAGTGCTGTGGTGTTCCATCAGAGCTGAAATTAAGGCTGCCATGGCTGTGATGTCACGATAGAGGAAACCTGAGTCTGCCCCTGCTGTGGTGTCACAGAGAGGGGAAAACTGGGGCTGATCACTGTTGTGCAGTGACAGAGAAATTTACAGAGGTGCTATGACTTGTCTGTTGCCACACAGGGAATAGAATTGGGGTTGCTCGGGCTGTGGTATCACAGAGAGTTTTAAATTGGTTCTGTCATGATTGTGATGTCCCAGAGAGGGGAATAATGCGTCTGTCACCACTGTGGTGTCACAGACAGGCATAATTTAGAGTTGTCACTGCAGTAATGTCACAGAGACCTTGAACTGGGTCCCTCATTGGTGTGATGTCAGAGATAGAGGAAACCTGAGTCTGCCACTGCAGTGATGTCACAGAGAGGGGAAAACTGGGGCTATCACAGCTGTGGAGTCTCAGAGAAATTATCACAGGTGCTATGACTTGTCTGTTGCCACAAAGGAGATGGAATTGGGGTTGTCATGGCTATGATATCACAGAGAGGTTTTAATCGGTTCTGTCTCTTCTGTGATGTCACGGAGAGGGGAATTATGGGTCTGTCACTGCTGTGGTGTCGCAGAGAGGTGTAAACTGGACTTGTCATTGCAGTGATCTCACCGGGAGGAGAAAACTGAGGCTTTCACTGCTGTGGCTTATCAGAGGGGATGAATTCTGACTTGTCTTTGATATCTTGTCACAGAGAGGAGAAAACTGGCACTATCACCGCTGTAAATGTTACAGATAAGTGTAAGTTGGGCTTGTTCAATCTGTGGGGTGACAGCAAGGGTGAAATTTGGCCTGTCAGTGCTGTGATGTCATAATGGGTGGAAAGTGCATCTTTGACTGCTGTGCTGTCACAGGCAGGCGTAAATTGGGGTTCCCACAGTTGAGATGTCACAGAGAGGGGAAAACTGGGGCTATCACAGCTGTGGAGTCTCAGAGAAAGTAACACAGGTGTTATGACTTGTCTGTAGCCACAAAGGAGATGGAATTGGGGTTGTCATGCCTATGGTATGTCAGAGAGGTTTTAATTGGTTCTGTCTGTTCTGTGATGTCACAGAGCGGGGAATAATGAGTCTGTCAGTGCTGTGGTGTTCCATCAGAGCTGAAATTAAGGCTGCCATGGCTGTGATGTCACAGATAGAGGAAACCTGAGTCTGTCCCTGCTGTGGTGTCACAGAGAGGGGAAAACTGGGGCTGATCACTGTTGTGCAGTGACAGAGAAATTTACAGAGGTGCTATGACTTGTCTGTTGCCACACAGGGAATAGAATTGGGGTTGTTCGGGCTGTGGTATCACAGAGAGTTTTAAATTGGTTCTGTCATGATTGTGATGTCCCAGAGAGGGGAATAATGCGTCTGTCACCACTGTGGTGTCACAGAGAGGCGTAATTTAGAGTTGTCACTGCAGTAATGTCACAGAGACCTTGAACTGGGTCCCTCATTGGTGTGATGTCACACACAGAGAGGAGAATACTGAGGCTGCCGCTGCTCTGGTGTCACAGAGAGGAGTAGTTTTGGCCTGTCACTGCTGTGATGTCAGAGAGAGGGGAAAGCGGGTCTGTCACTACTGCGGTGTTCCAAAGGGGATGAATTTGAGGCTGTCCTAAGTGTGATGTCACAGAGAGGGGAAAATTGAGGCAGCCACTACTGTGGTGTCACAGAGAGGCGTAAATTAGAGTTGTCAGTGCTGTGATGTCACAGGGAGGCGAAAATTGGGCCTCTCTCAGATGTGATGTCACAGAGAGAGGCGTAATGGATCTGTGAGTGCTGTGGTGTCACCGAGAGGCATAAATTAGAGTTGTCAGTGCAGTGATGTCACGGAGAGGAGAAACTGGGTCCCTCATTGGTGTGATGTGACAGATAGAGGAAACCTGAGTCTGCCACTGCAGTGATGTCACGGAGAGGGGAAAACTGGGGCTATCACAGCTGTGGAGTCTCAGAGAAATTATCACAGGTGCTATGACTTGTCTGTTGCCACAAAGGAGATGGAATTGGGGTTGTCATGGCTATGATATCACAGAGAGGTTTTAATCGGTTCTGTCTCTTCTGTGATGTCACGGAGAGGGGAATTCTGGGTCTGTCACTGCTGTGGTGTTCCTTTGGGGCTGAAATTAAGGCTGCCGTGGCTGTGATGTCACAGATAGAGGAAACCTGAGTCTGTCCCTGCTGTGGTGTCACAGAGAGGGGAAAACTGGGGCTGATCACTGTTGTGCAGTGAAAGTTACACAGGTGCTATGACTTGTCTGTTGCCACACAGGGAATGGAATTGGGGTTGTTAGGGCTGTGGTATCACAGAGAGATTTAAATTGGTTCTGTCATGACTGTGATGTCCCAGAGAACGGGGAATAATGCGTCTGTCACCACTGTGGTGTCGCAGAGAGGTGTAAACTGGACTTGTCATTGCAGTGATCTCACCGAGAGGAGAGAACTGAGGCTTTCACTGCTGTGGCTTATCAGAGGGGATGAATTCTGACTTGTCTTTGATATCATGTCACAGAGAGGAGAAAACTGGCACTATCACCGCTGTAAATGTTACAGATAAGTGTAAGTTGGGCTTGTTCAATCTGTGGGGTGACAGCAAGGGTGAAATTTGGCCTGTCAGTGCTGTGATGTCATAATGGGTGGAAAGTGCATCTTTGACTGCTGTGCTGTCACAGGCAGGCGTAAATTGGGGTTCCCACAGTTGTGATGTCACAGAGAGGGGAAAACTGGGGCTATCACAGCTGTGGAGTCTCAGAGAAAGTAACACAGGTGTTATGACTTGTCTGTTGCCACAAAGGAGATGGAATTGGGGTTGTCATGCCTATGGTATGTCAGAGAGGTTTTAATTGGTTCTGTCTGTTCTGGGATGTCACAGAGCGGGGAATAATGGGTCTGTCAGTGCTGTGGTGTTCCATCAGAGCTGAAATTACGGCTGCCATGGCCGTGATGTCTTGATAGAGGAAACCTGAGTCTGTCCCTGCTGTGGTGTCACAGAGAGGGGAAAACTGGGGCTGATCACTGTTGTGCAGTGACAGAGAAATTTACAGAGGTGCTATGACTTGTCTGTTGCCACACAGGGAATAGAATTGGGGTTGTTCGGGCTGTGGTATCACAGAGAGTTTTAAATTGGTTCTGTCATGATTGTGATGTCCCAGAGAGGGGAATAATGCGTCTGTCACCACTGTGGTGTCACAGAGAGGCGTAATTTAGAGTTGTCACTGCAGTAATGTCACAGAGACCTTGAACTGGGTCCCTCATTGGTGTGATGTCACACACAGAGAGGAGAATACTGAGGCTGCCGCTGCTCTGGTGTCACAGAGAGGAGTAGTTTTGGCCTGTCACTGCTGTGATGTCAGAGAGAGGGGAAAGCGGGTCTGTCACTGCTGCGGTGTTCCAAAGGGGATGAATTTGAGGCTGTCCTAAGTGTGATGTCACAGAGAGGGGAAAATTGAGGCAGCCACTACTGTGGTGTCACAGAGAGGCGTAAATTAGAGTTGTCAGTGCTGTGATGTCCCAGGGAGGCGAAAATTGGGCCTCTCTCAGATGTGATGTCACAGAGAGAGGCGTAATGGATCTGTGAGTGCTGTGGTGTCACCGAGAGGCATAAATTAGAGTTGTCAGTGCAGTGATGTCACGGAGAGGAGAAACTGGGTCCCTCATTGGTGTGATGTCACAGATAGAGGAAACCTGAGTCTGCCACTGCAGTGATGTCACGGAGAGGGGAAAACTGGGGCTATCACAGCTGTGGAGTCTCAGAGAAATTATCACAGGTGCTATGACTTGTCTGTTGCCACAAAGGAGATGGAATTGGGGTTGTCATGGCTATGATATCACAGAGAGGTTTTAATCGGTTCTGTCTCTTCTGTGATGTCACGGAGAGGGGAATTATGGGTCTGTCACTGCTGTGGTGTTCCTTTGGGGCTGAAATTAAGGCTGCCGTGGCTGTGATGTCACAGATAGAGGAAACCTGAGTCTGTCCCTGCTGTGGTGTCACAGAGAGGGGAAAACTGGGGCTGATCACTGTTGTGCAGTGAAAGTTACACAGGTGCTATGACTTGTCTGTTGCCACACAGGGAATGGAATTGGGGTTGTTAGGGCTGTGGTATCACAGAGAGATTTAAATTGGTTCTGTCATGACTGTGATGTCCCAGAGAACGGGGAATAATGCGTCTGTCACCACTGTGGTGTCGCAGAGAGGTGTAAACTGGACTTGTCATTGCAGTGATCTCACCGGGAGGAGAAAACTGAGGCTTTCACTGCTGTGGCTTATCAGAGGGGATGAATTCTGACTTGTCTTTGATATCTTGTCACAGAGAGGAGAAAACTGGCACTATCACCGCTGTAAATGTTACAGATAAGTGTAAGTTGGGCTTGTTCAATCTGTGGGGTGACAGCAAGGGTGAAATTTGGCCTGTCAGTGCTGTGATGTCATAATGGGTGGAAAGTGCATCTTTGACTGCTGTGCTGTCACAGGCAGGCGTAAATTGGGGTTCCCACAGTTGTGATGTCACAGAGAGGGGAAAACTGGGGCTATCACAGCTGTGGAGTCTCAGAGAAAGTAACACAGGTGTTATGACTTGTCTGTTGCCACAAAGGAGATGGAATTGGGGTTGTCATGCCTATGGTATGTCAGAGAGGTTTTAATTGGTTCTGTCTGTTCTGTGATGTCACAGAGCGGGGAATAATGGGTCTGTCAGTGCTGTGGTGTTCCATCAGAGCTGAAATTAAGGCTGCCATGGCTGTGATGTCACGATAGAGGAAACCTGAGTCTGTCCCTGCTGTGGTGTCACAGAGAGGGGAAAACTGGGGCTGATCACTGTTGTGCAGTGACAGAGAAATTTACAGAGGTGCTATGACTTGTCTGTTGCCACACAGGGAATAGAATTGGGGTTGCTCGGGCTGTGGTATCACAGAGAGTTTTAAATTGGTTCTGTCATGATTGTGATGTCCCAGAGAGGGGAATAATGCGTCTGTCACCACTGTGGTGTCACAGACAGGCGTAATTTAGAGTTGTCACTGCAGTAATGTCACAGAGACCTTGAACTGGGTCCCTCATTGGTGTGATGTCAGAGATAGAGGAAACCTGAGTCTGCCACTGCAGTGATGTCACAGAGAGGGGAAAACTGGGGCTATCACAGCTGTGGAGTCTCAGAGAAATTATCACAGGTGCTATGACTTGTCTGTTGCCACAAAGGAGATGGAATTGGGGTTGTCATGGCTATGATATCACAGAGAGGTTTTAATCGGTTCTGTCTCTTCTGTGATGTCACGGAGAGGGGAATTATGGGTCTGTCACTGCTGTGGTGTTCCTTTGGGGCTGAAATTAAGGCTGCCGTGGCTGTGATGTCACAGATAGAGGAAACCTGAGTCTGTCCCTGCTGTGGTGTCACAGAGAGGGGAAAACTGGGGCTGATCACTGTTGTGCAGTGAAAGTTACACAGGTGCTATGACTTGTCTGTTGCCACACAGGGAATGGAATTGGGGTTGTTAGGGCTGTGGTATCACAGAGAGATTTAAATTGGTTCTGTCATGACTGTGATGTCCCAGAGAGGGGAATAATGCGTCTGTCACCACTGTGGTGTCGCAGAGAGGTGTAAACTGGACTTGTCATTGCAGTGATCTCACTGAGAGGAGAAAACTGAGGCTTTCACTGCTGTGGCTTATCAGAGGGGATGAATTCTGACTTGTCTTTGATATCATGTCACAGAGAGGAGAAAACTAGCACTATCACCGCTGTAAATGTTACAGATAGGTGCAAGTTGGGCTTGTTCAATCTGTGGGGTGACAGAAAGGGTGAAATTTGGCCTGTCAGTGCTGTGATGTCATAATGGGTGGAAAGTGCATCTTTGACTGCTGTGCTGTCACAGGCAGGCGTAAATTGGGGTTCCCACAGTTGTGATGTCACAGAGAAGGGAAAACTGGGGCTATCACAGCTGTGGAGTCTCAGAGAAAGTAACACAGGTGTTATGACTTGTCTGTTGCCACAAAGGAGATGGAATTGGGGTTGTCATGCCTATGGTATGTCAGAGAGGTTTAAATTGGTTCTGTCTGTTCTGGGATGTCACAGAGCGGGGAATAATGGGTCTGTCAGTGCTGTGGTGTTCCATCAGAGCTGAAGTTCAGGCTGCCATGGCTGTGATGTCACGATAGAGGAAACCTGAGTCTGTCCCTGCTGTGGTGTCACAGAGAGGGGAAAACTGGGGCTGATCACTGTTGTGCAGTGACAGAGAAATTTACAGAGGTGCTATGACTTGTCTGTTGCCACACAGGGAATGGAATTGGGGTTGTTCGGGCTGTGGTATCACAGAGAGTTTTAAATTGGTTCTGTCATGATTGTGATGTCCCAGAGAGGGGAATAATGCGTCTGTCACCACTGTGGTGTCACAGACAGGCGTAATTTAGAGTTGTCACTGCAGTAATGTCACAGAGACCTTGAACTGGGTCCCTCATTGGTGTGATGTCACACACAGAGAGGAGAATACTGAGGCTGCCGCTGCTCTGGTGTCACAGAGAGGAGTAGTTTTGGCCTGTCACTGCTGTGATGTCAGAGAGAGGGGAAAGCGGGTCTGTCACTGCTGCGGTGTTCCAAAGGGGATGAATTTGAGGCTGTCCTAAGTGTGATGTCACAGAGAGGGGAAAATTGAGGCAGCCACTACTGTGGTGTCACAGAGAGGCGTAAATTAGAGTTGTCAGTGCTGTGATGTCCCAGGGAGGCGAAAATTGGGCCTCTCTCAGATGTGATGTCACAGAGAGAGGCGTAATGGATCTGTGAGTGCTGTGGTGTCACCGAGAGGCATAAATTAGAGTTGTCAGTGCAGTGATGTCACGGAGAGGAGAAACTGGGTCCCTCATTGGTGTGATGTCACAGATAGAGGAAACCTGAGTCTGCCACTGCAGTGATGTCACAGAGAGGGGAAAACTGGGGCTATCACAGCTGTGGAGTCTCAGAGAAATTATCACAGGTGCTATGACTTGTCTGTTGCCACAAAGGAGATGGAATTGGGGTTGTCATGGCTATGATATCAAAGGGAGGTTTTAATCGGTTCTGTCTCTTCTGTGATGTCACGGAGAGGGGAATTATGGGTCTGTCACTGCTGTGGTGTTCCTTTGGGGCTGAAATTAAGGCTGCCGTGGCTGTGATGTCACAGATAGAGGAAACCTGAGTCTGTCCCTGCTGTGGTGTCACAGAGAGGGGAAAACTGGGGCTGATCACTGTTGTGCAGTGAAAGTTACACAGGTGCTATGACTTGTCTGTTGCCACACAGGGAATGGAATTGGGGTTGTTAGGGCTGTGGTATCACAGAGAGATTTAAATTGGTTCTGTCATGACTGTGATGTCCCAGAGAACGGGGAATAATGCGTCTGTCACCACTGTGGTGTCGCAGAGAGGTGTAAACTGGACTTGTCATTGCAGTGATCTCACCGGGAGGAGAGAACTGAGGCTTTCACTGCTGTGGCCTATCAGAGGGGATGAATTCTGACTTGTCTTTGATATCTTGTCACAGAGAGGAGAAAACTGGCACTATCACCGCTGTAAATGTTACAGATAAGTGTAAGTTGGGCTTGTTCAATCTGTGGGGTGACAGCAAGGGTGAAATTTGGCCTGTCAGTGCTGTGATGTCATAATGGGTGG